>NW_017307178.1:654117-708261 GCF_000935625.1 Nanorana parkeri
ACCAGCTTGAGTAGTACCCCTTCGTTACCATTCAATGCTGTGATAGTTTGACTGACCATTACTCAATCATGTATCACTGTGCCCAAATTAACTTAATACTATGTTTTTCAAACAGACACTGTGTTTAATATTTTTTTAGTATAAAAAGGAAAGAACATTTTTTTTTATACATTCCCCACTCCTCTCCTTCCTCTGTTGTGGCATGAAGGGGAGGGATGACCCATGTTAAATGATACTACCCGGTATGTGATCGCTGTAAATAATCCTCACAGCAATCACAGTACTAAGCCACTCGGATGAGCTCAGTACACAATCTGTACAATCAATACTGTAAAATGTATCTGGCCCATTTACTGTATTCTACGACGCTGTTTCAGTCAATAAATAATTATTTTTTAAATGTATCTGCCCCTGCACACAATTCAGGAATCTACGAAACCCTGATACATTGAAGCTGATCATACACTATTCTTGATCAACCAGCCGTAAAATCGCACAGTGGGTGCTGCTGTCGGCACCCCTCGATCAACAGATTGTACGAGCCGGTTGGAAAAATCTTTGAACAAACAGAATGAGCTGCCTCCGACCGCTGTCGGAATACAATTGTGACAGCACGGGATTCCTCGATCAGTGCTTGTGAGCACTGATTGAGGAATTGGTTATGTTTTCTTCATTCAGCCCGCAGGCTGAACAATGTATGGCCAGCTTAATTGTATGATTCTTAGCAGGGAAAACAAATTTGCATACACGTACTGCTGCCACTGCTAGAAGATGTTAACAAATGTGAATTTTAATGTACATTTTATATTCTTCCACCATCACTCGGGCATTAAAATTATAACTAATATTTGGCAAAACTAAATACAAGAGCAGCAAAAATTAAGTCCCCTTTTATAATAACTTTTTTTTACAAATATAGTTTAATGAAGCAAAAAAGAAAAAAAAAAAAAGACCCAATACCTCATCTCCACTATCTGAGGTTTCAGAATCAGAAGATGCTGCTGGTTTGCTCACGGGTACTTCCTTCTCCTCTGAACTTCCTCTTTTACGCTTGGCCAGTGTAAGCAGCTCCTATATTATAGGATTAAAAAAACAATTTGTGAAGATTATGGAACAGTAAGCACAGCATGTATTCCTTCTTTTTTTACTATTTAATCAGCTCTTACATGATCTCTTCATTCCAGAAGGTGATTTTTACCTAGGTGACTACATGAACTTTTCTTTTTGCAACAGTTTAAGGCCTGGTTCACACCTGGGCGTTTTACAGCTCGTTCCTATGCGCTGTAAAACGCTCAACTTGCGAAAACCAATAATTGCCTATGGGCATGGTTCCCACCTGGGTGTTTTACAGCGCGTAGGAACGCGCTGTAAAACGCCCAAAGAAGTACAGGAGCTTCTTTGGGGCGTATTTGCCCGCGCGTATCCATTAGGATACAGCCGGATACCCCTCAGAAACATTTATTTTCCCGCAAATCGCGCATATTGCGTAGGTGTGACCCAGGTGTGAACCCAGCCTTATAGAGAATAAGTTGGCCATTACAAGATATTCTGAACTGGCAAGGGAAGCCAATAGGCAAAATAACTGCTGATGGCAAGAAGGATGAAATCATGACATGGCAAATACTATATCAACATTTATGTATATTTCTGTTCATAACGAATACATGTATGTATTGTATATACCAGGGGTTGACAATAAATGTAAAATAAAAAGCCCCTTGGTACCTAGTAAGTAAGCAGCCAATAAAAAGGAGGACCCAATGAAAACTACAAAAACTGGTTAATAAGTTAGGTCCTGGTTGTTTTCATAAGGTTCACCATAGAAAACCCATTTCTAGGATTTTAATAAACATTTTACAGTAATATGCAGAAACCATATTTAAATTTTTTTTTTTTCAAATTCCTCATTTCAAAAAGTTAAAAAAGGAGAGCAATATAGAACTAAATCAAATAGTAACATTCGAAACTGGGTAAGTAAAACACCAATAGTGCAGAAGAAAATATCAATTATTGTCTAGAAGTTGTCTCAAGCGCACACAAATAATTAAGAGACTATGGCTGATATAGACGAACTAACAATTCCTGCCAAGAGAACAATACCCGTTCAAATGGACGACATTTCACTAGGCCTCCCTAGTTACATATAGGATAAAACCAAGGTTTGTGTGCCGTATTGACATGTCAGAACTAGGGACTATAAATGTAGACGGAAAGAACAAAAAACAAAGAAGGGAAGGCAAAGAAAAGAGAATGGAAGAAGGGAAAAGGGTGAGGGAAATGAGAAAATCAATAAAAGGGAAGAAATATATATATATATATATAAAATAGAAACGAGTCATTAGACCCCTCTGTAGGAAATTATGAAATAGGGTCCTGTTGGTAGGAGAGATATTCAGAGGATAATGTGAATTCAATCCAGTAAAACAAGGTGTTCTTTTCGGAAGTATTTTTGAGGGTGTAAGTAGGGTCCTCGATGTCGTAGATATGATAGATAAAATCAAACCAATGTAGTATATAGGTGGTGGGGCAGGGTTTTTCCACAGGGCCGAAGTAAAGGCATATTTCAAAATGTTGTCTTTTAGTAAAGCATTTTTTAAACAGAATTGCGAATGTGCAAGAACTTTAGGTCCCATCCACACCCGTCAGCATCAGTGTATTGCAGTAATGCTTTAGTGTGCTGCCATTCAATTCACATGGCACCTCAATGCACCTGTGATGTAGCTTTCGGCAAGCTTTAAGAACCTTTGCTTAAACCTGTAAAGAACTCCTCAGTTCCAGTATTGGAGTGTTAAACATAGATCATAATGTGAGTGCTGTGACTTTAAACAAGTTGCTAACAGGTTTTCAACAAGATTTAAGTGGTACTGAAGCTTGGCCACAGCTTGTATATAGTGACTGTCAAGTGTTTTTAACATTCACAAACTGAAGCTGGTTTGCACTTTAAAGGCTTGAACAAAGTTTGCTGAAAGCTCGGTGAATTATTTGTAAGTTTTCTGTAAACACTGCTCCTATAAAAGCTGCAGCCTGTGTGAACAAGGCATAGCTAATCATTGGGAAACTAACAAAATGAAGCAGCACACAAAAGTAGTAAAGATTGGCAAGACCTCTAAAGATTTTTTAACAGGCTGAACAACCATTTACAAATTGATGTTTGCCCCCTAGATGCACCGCATTCACCCCTGAGAATGGGACCAATTGAATGAGTCTCATGTGATCTGCTGCAGGCGGGAGGCACCGTATGATACAATGATAGCTGCCACCTCCCAAAGTTGTGGATGACGCAGACTGTTGGCATCCAGGAGTGATCGTCCGCAGGTAAGCGCAGCATTTGTGATTACTTGCAAATGGTCTGCAAATAGCCGTGGCCGGTGGTAGCCATCATTCTATTGTACAGAGCCTACTGCAGCAGATTGCATGAGTCTCACTCACAAGTGTAAATGGGGCCTAAAAAGTCTAATCTACATCTAAAGCATTAAGGTGGCCATACACCTATCGATTTTCGTTTGGGAAATCGTCCATGAATGGTCTTTCGAATGATAATCGATCAGTTGATGGGACACCAATGACTATGTACTGTACTTCTGGATGAATCCCCTTGATCGGTCAGGCTGGAAAACTTTTTGGGAATCGTGCAGAAAAATTGATGAATTAGTGGCATTTTCGTCCGATTAAAAAAAAAAAAATCATTGAGAACACTGCACATGCGCAAACGAAAATCTCCATTCTGTCGGATCAACGATATTCTGTGAGTTAGTATTGCCAACGAACGATCATCGAAAACGGCATTGGTCGATGCATGATGGACTATTTGAGCTAGAATCGAAAGAGGGTTCTAGGCAACAACGGAAATTTGTGATAAATCTATAGGTGTATGGCCAGCTGTACATCAGATAGTCAGATCAAGGCAAGATACATTGTTTATGGCTTGAAGCTTGCCATACATGTTGCAATATGACCCAACAATTCCCTTTCAGATATACAACTACCTACTAGGGCCTACTTAGGCTATCAATTCAATAAATATTCTGCTAGGCCCTTGCACTATTAGTTGCTGGTAGAGCTAGAGAAGATTTTAACAGGTATGGTTATCTTAAGGGTTCATGTACACTCACTGGCCACTTTACTAGGTTCACCTTGCTAGTACCGGGTTGGAACACTTTCGTCTTCAGAACTGCTTTATTTCTTTGTGGCATTGATTCAACAGTTTCAATGAAGCAAACATTCCAGAGAGTTTGGTCCATACTGACATAATAGCATCACACAGTTGCTGCAGATTTGTCGGCTGCACATGCTTGATGAGAAGCTCCACCAGCCTGTAGCGTTGATACAAGACAGGATGGATCCATGCTTTCATGTTGTTTACATCAAATTCTGACCCGACAATCCAAATGTTGCAGCGGAAAAATCGAGACTCCTCAGACTAAGCAACGTTTTTCCAATCTTTTATTTTACAAATTTGGTAAGCCCTTGCAAACTGTAGCCTCAGTTTCCTGTTCTTAGCTGACAGAAGTGGCACTCGGTGTGGTCTTCTGTGGCTGTAACCCATCTGCTTCAAGGTTCAATGCTCTTCTGTATACCTCGGATGTAACAAGTGGTTAGTTGAGTTACTGTTGCCTTTCTATCAGCTTGAACCAGTCTGGCTAATTTTCCTCTGACCCCTGGCAAAGGTATTCTTGCCCAGACAGCTGCCACTCACTGGATATTTTCATTTTTTTCAGACCATTCTCTGTAATCCCGAGAGATGGTTGTGCATGAATATCCCAGTAGATCAGCCGTTGCTGAAATACTCAAACCAGCCCGTCTGGCACCAACAACCATCCCAATTTCAAAGTCACTTAAGAGAACTATGCGGTAAGTGTTTTTCCCCATTAGTTCTCTTAAGGGTCACAGGAGGACATTTACTAGCCTCTCCCCACGACCCAAAGCTCAGTATATCACGAGCTACCGCTTGCGGTATAATGAGACCACTGCAGCCGGGATTGGATCACGACAATGCTGTAGAGATCCACCCGGCTGCGTGAATGACAGCTGGCTCTGCCTGTGAAGAGGCAGAGATAGTTGTGCCCCCCCCTATCCGTTCCTCTAGTCGGCGCTGAAGGATCGGAGCAGGGAGGGGGGATCGCTGCAGGGAGCCGTGACTGACAGTCACCTCTCTCTGCAGGGAGATGGGGAAGTGAGCGAGCGATGGTATGTGTTCTCTCACTTGCCGATCTATTGAGCCGACCTGTGACAGTTTCATTGTCACACGTCGGCTCCAACTATGAGGATGAGTGAGGCCAGCCCTCATTTTAACTGATTGGGTCGGGAGGGGAGTATTTCACTGACAGTTTTGCGCAGGCTTGGATGAACTTGGATCGCACCAGACCACGTACTTCGCTACTGGTGACTAGCCCTTTGGGGCTTTACAACTTCCTCTCAAGCCCTCCTTCTGAAATGATAGAAGCGCATACATTTTCCGTACATTTCCCAACTGCAAAACTGCAATACATTCAAAGCAAAAGGAGGAGTACTGTTACAAATCTTAACTGATGTGTTAAACCCAAGAACAGAAATCCTATGTTATCAACTTCCCCCAGCTATATTCTGTGAACTACAGAACACCTCCTACCTATGTAATAGAGATGAGGAGCGGAGGAATTGTTTGTAGTCCACATTAGAAGAGTACCCTAAGGTGACACTGCTGCTCCTTCATACATCCAGTAAGGGAGTATTGTCACTCTAGGAAAGGAAGTGTTACTGGCAGGATGACCAGGTGATAAGGCTAGAAAAGCACGAAAAATAGAAAACTAAGGTAGCACATCTAAGAACTGATGAGCTGCAATATATAACATTTTTGGCTTTGGGTCACTCTAAGGCCTCATTCCAGATAGCAAGGATAACTTGACACAAACTTGTGGCAGGGTTAAATTGTAATTCTTGTTAACTTGCTGCACACATTCCTGGCAAGTTGGAGACTTGCAGAACACTAGCAGCACAAGTTCTAGTTGACACTTTTTGAATTTGTAGCAAATATTACTCGGCCAGTCTACAGCAAGATTCCTGCAGGTCTTAGCAAGAGCTCTGCAAGTGTACAGCACTTTTGCAAAGCACGTTGATCTGGAGACTTGCAATGCAGACTTGCTGTAATTGTGCAACAAAATTGTGAAGCTTGGCAAGTCTGTAATAGTTTAGCAAGTCATTTCCAAACTTGCAGCTCAATTGCTTGCTATCTGGGATGTACACTACGTTAAAAAATCAGTTTGAAACTCATTCCTTTTTGACACGTGATGCTTTAATAAAAGTGCTTATGCTCCTTGCACATTACAATTGAGTGCTGGTGACTTCTATCTTCGAGTGAAACTCATTCCTAAATGCACCTGAACTCATGTAACGCTTTTCTGTAACTGACTGCACACCTAGGCATTCAGCAGCGACTAGGTTCAGTCAACCTAAAAGCGTTACCCCAAACTAGAAATTTCTACGTCCTAGGTTTGGTTAGCCTGGTTTTACGCAGCTAAGCCCATAAACGCATGTAAACGTGACAAAACCCAGCAACAAGACACAGAAAAATGTAGTCTGGGAAGCATGACGTTGTTTAAACTTCTGTGTTTAAACGCAACCGGCTAGTATGCATGAGGCCTAAACAGAAAGACTGATAAACACTGACCAGTGAACAGTCTCAGAACAAGTGTCCCAAATGTGGGGGGTGAGAAGAGGAGGAGGAGACTCATCTATTATAACAGATAGTAGTAGCCGGAATGCAAGGTAATGTCATATGAATGGGAGACTTTAAATTATCCTGAAATAGATTGGACACATGAAACAGCATATTCAGGAAGGGCCTGTCACTTCTTGAACACTCTACGGGATAATTTTATGGAACAATTGGTGGAAACCCCAATGAGGGAAAATGCTCTGTTAGATTTAATAAAGGAGAACTATGGGGTTGGTGAATCCATCTCCCTTTACTTCCTGGAACTCTGGCACATATGACTAGGACATGTGACCATGCACATCCTCTCTGGGGAGGAAAATGCCTTTCCCTGAGATCTTGCGAGATTACAGATGAGATTTCCCAGCGATGCTCTGCTGATGTAACCTTCCCAGGATGCAATGCTTGGGTACTGCCTAAGAGGACCAGGAAGTGGAAAATCAATAATGGTAATTAAAAGAAAACTATATATTTGTTCAACTAATGAATGTAAGATTTCATATCAGCATGCAGAGAGGTACACTGATGTGATTTTTATTGAAAGGTGTTAAAGGTCTTCTTTAAAGTCACATTCTTTAAATTATGCCTCTTGATCCAATTATCTTCTTCCTGTAGTTTTCAGGGGTCCCTCCAGCGCTGGTGCCAGTCTCTGATCCAGCGATGCCTGCTGTGTCCCACGGTGTGTCTGCGTGCATGGACTTACACTGCGTCTCTTCTCCTGGTCGAAGATCTCTCCTGCCCCATGATCCTTCATGGCTGCTCAATAATCTTCAGAACTTCAGACGGGAGAGAGCAGCGGAGAGACAGGTAAGTTTTTACCTATTTGGTAACTATTTATGTTTTTTGATAGATCTACTGCTTGCTAGCAGTAGATATATGCAAAAAAAAAAAAGCACAGAAGGTTTATTTGTAAAAAATAAGTCAACGCAACTGGACTTGCTGTATTTTTTTTGCCTTGACTTATTTGTTACAAATATACCATGACCTGGATGAATGAGAACCTTCACAGATACAGAAGGTTTATTTCTACTTTCAGTACACTACTTATGGCTGTGGCCGGAAAAGTATGAATGGTATCTACAAATAAAAAATATCATGGCTTGTTTATTTATTGTGCTGGAGCCATTAAAAAAAGCTGGGGGCTGTCATGAACCAGAGCAAGGGTGCACGTTTTGTGAACCTCTGAATTTTGCTTATGGAACCATGAGAAACAGGCAGAGCATTTCTATCTTTCTAGCAAACTTTGCTCCTCTGGCAGTGGCATAGCAGAAGTGTGTCCTCCTTCCATCCTCCTCCACACTGTCATGTGAACTTACATTGGTTGCAGGTACTGAATACCAAAGTGACACTAAACTCAGGAGCTAAATCTTCAAGTACCTCAAGTATCAACAAAAATGTATCTTATTTGTGTATCACCCGGCTGTAGATCCTCAAATCATCTCTGAATTGGTGCTGACACTGTCCTTCCTTCTGGAGGGTGACTACTTTTGTTCCTCATGTTGAGTGTACTAATTTGTATTTTTAGTCCATCTTGGGAGTGAGCTTGGAGTGATGACTACTTTACAACACACACAGGGACCATGGGGAACAAAGGTAGTCACCCTCCAGAAGGAAGGACAATGTCAGCACCAATTCAGAGATGTGAGGATCTACAGCCCAGTGATACATAAATAAGATAATCTCTCTCCAACCAGCCGCAGGAAACCGAAGTCCATAAAACTCCCAACTTTATTGTTGTAAATCCCACGCAAAGTTCAAAATAAAAAAAAGGTATACACCGCCATAATATCTCTCCCACTCCAACGCTCTCACGCGTTTCACCACTTGGGCATAACCCTAGAGGTCACAAGATACATTTGTTAATAGTTGGGGTACTTGAATGTATTGTTAAGATGTAACTCCTGTTTAGTGTCACTTTAATCCATGCATGTCCTGCTGGCAGTGACCCCCAGTGGACACCAGCTAACCAGACTTCTCCTGTGGGCTTCTTACATGTCTGAGGCTTTAGCCCAGTGGAAAGCTATTCCTTTTGGTGGGTATTGTTACACAATCGGGAAAAGATCTACAAATCAACCCCTAGACATGAATGGAGCATTAGGCGCAAAATCACGCCTTCCTTCCTTCCCGTCTTGAATTGTATTGATTGTAATGTCCTCCTTATAGTGTACAGCAGGGGTGCCCATTAGGTAGATTGTGATCTACCAGTAGCTCTGAAAGCTGATGCTGGTAGATCAGGAAGGGTGTGAATGGCGGCCCCTTTATTCCATTTTGGTATATTTATTTAGCTGTGCACACATGATTACCTTAGCCTGAGTGTGCTGAGCCAAGCTCCCTGACACCTCTCTGGTGGATTACATCAAAGAATATTAGTTTACACAGCCTGTTGCAAAATACAACAAGGTGAGCGGGGAGAGACGGACAGGAGAGCGAGGAAAGACAGCCAGGAGAGAGAGTAAGGAGAGACAGCCAGGAGAGAGAGTAAGGAGAGACAGCCAGGAGAGAGAGAGGGGGTTTTAGATCTCATGTAGCTCGTCATTTGAAAAGTAGATCTTAACACAAAAATTGTGGGCACCCCTGTTGTACAGCGCTGAGCAAGCTGTTGGCGCTATATAAATCCTGTATAATAATCACATTTTCGCAGGCGCACCTATCAGACTCTATGGTGCCAAAACTACTTGGAGTGAGCCCGTTGGCCTGGTTCGCACCTAGGCGATTTTCAAACTTCGCCGTGTTCACACCTGAGCAGCAAACGCCAAACGCACAAAAATGTACATGAACTTCTTTTGGAAGTTTGCAGCCTGTTTTCCCCCCCATAGACTTCAAGGGGACCGTTTGACAGAAGCATATTGCACATTTTCATGTGCGTTTGTACATGCGTTCATCCATTGACCCAAGGTTTCTTAAGCTGCCAGTCAAAACGCACGTCTTTGCGCACACACAAATGTGCAAAAAGAAAAACCCCGCTAGCTGAACCCACGCGTAGAAGCGGCGACGCCTTGCTGTGAACGGGACCGAAAATGAGTGGATGTATTTTTTCCAAGTTCCAAGCAAAACAACGCTCCGATGTGAATGTGCGCCACAGAAAATAATAAGACTCTTCACGCAGAGTGCCGCACTTCGGGAAACACAGGACAAAATGCTCCGGTGTGAATGGGCACCACTGAAAATAATAGGACTCTTCACATTGAGCGCTGTGGCACGTCGGGAAACACATCAAAAACCGCCCAGGTGTGAACGGGCACCATTGAGACACATTAAGTGTTGTCGCGCTTCGGGAAACACACGACAAAATGCCCAGATGTGAATGAGCACATTTGAGTCACATTGAGTGTTGTCGCGCTTCTGGAAAAATCACAACAAAATGCTCCGGAGTGAATGGGCACCATTAAGTCACATTGAGCGCCGACGCGCTTCGGGAAGCACTGGACAAAAAGCTCTTCTGTGAAAGGTGCCCACTGAGTCACATTGATTGCTGATGCGCTTCGGGAAAATCACAACAAAACGATCCGGTGTGAATGGGCACAGCTGAAAATAATAGGACTCTTCGCATTGAGTGTTGTCACGCTTTGGGGGACACTGGACAAAACGCTCTGGTATGAATGAGCACCACTGAGTCACATTGAGTGTTGTCGCGCTTCGGGAAAAATCGCAACAAAATGCTCCGGAGTGAATGGGCACCATTAAGTTACATTGAGTGCTGCCGCGCTTCGGGAAAACCACAACAAAATGCTCTGGTGTGAATGGGCACCGCTGAAAATAATAGGACTCTTCACATTGAGTGCTGTCACGCTTCGGCTAGCACAGGACAAAAAGCTCTAGTGTGAATGGGCACCATTGAATCACATTGGGTGCTGACGCGCTTCAGGAAAATCACCACAAAACGCTCCGCTGTGAATGGGCAAGGCTGAAAATCAAAGGACTTCACATTGAGTGCTATCGCGCTTTGGGAAACACAGGACACAACACTCCGGTGTGAATGGGCACCACTGAGTCACATTGAGTGCTGACGCGCTTCAGGAAACCCACAAAAAAGCACTCTAGGGTGAATGTGGGCATCAGCTACATAACATTAGGCATTAGATGTGACTTCTTCAGCCCTCCAGGATCCCGGGCCCTCCCCAGGCTTTGTAGCAGGTGTCTGGAGAAATGATGGAGCAGCGAGGCTTCTCAGCAATGATAGTACCAGAATCATCAGCCAGTGTATATGGGAGAGGACAGAAGAGACATCACACAAGTCTGCCCGGGCAGCGCAGCGTACATTTTATTGTCAGCTCTGAGGCGATAGAAGAAGCTCACATACAACCTCTTGTGTACCGGGCATTAGGTGCGGGTCAGTGCCCGGGCCCAGCGAACTGTACGGGGGCATTCCAGCTAAATGCGTGATAAAAAAACAGCGACTTCTCACCTGATCTAGGTTCGAATCGCTGCCGCTGTCCCCCGTGTCCGAATCGATAACGATTCGTCTCGTCCGTTTCTTCACCATGTTTGCGGCTACACACAGCAACACAGGGGCCCGACCACCGGAACCACCGTTCACGCAGCACGCACCGCGCCTGTGCAAAGCTCCCTAGCTTTCAGATCCCGCCCACCAGCGCCATGACGCATATGAGGGAGGGGCTGTGACGAGAAAGACTCGCTCCGTCGGTACGTGATAGCGCTTGGGATGCAGCTGGCCACATTATGTGCTTCCTATCGCTCGGTATCATGGCTCACAGTGAATTATGTGTGTGTCTCCTTCAATACGATAATAAGAAATCGAACTTTCTGAGAAGTGTCTGCGGCGCCGCTTTTAATAGGTCGCAATTAGATGACGTAAGAGGGCGGAGTTGACCGGGTGACGTCGTGACTTCCATGCTGGAGAGCTGTCAGGTCGTACCGGGCGATTCCGGCTTGAAGTAAGTGAATGGTAGCACGGTTGGGTGATTGGAGGGGGATGACATGATTTGTAGTAGAAAAGGAGCATGTATGACTAGATATATGTGTCCTCTGTGATAAATCCTTCCTTTATAAGCTTGTTCCATCCTTTGTGGATGTGTGATGAGCAGGGGAGCTGGAATTGGAATGACAGCCCTGCAGGAAGTCACCTGTGGTAGTCACCCTATTTCTGATTCCAGTTGAAGTTTACCTGTGGCCATTTGATGAATTTCTGTGATCAGTTGCAGATTTGTGTATTATGAGTGACATTTATAGAGCACTTAGTGGCACGATTAGACTCACATCTTTTCCAAATCAGACCATCTAATTAAAGCTGAATTGTGGATACAAAAACTTTCACTTCAATATAGTCCGTTACCCCAAAGACTAAAAATCCACATTGTGTGCACACATTGCCGTTTTTAAATTCAGGTATTACATTGTGAAAATAAGTGACATCATCAGTGTGCTGCACAGAGCTGGGGGAGTTATCCAGCAGGCTCCACCCACTACAGGCTGCCTGCAGAAAACTATAGGAGGGGGCTAAGACCAGACCAGTCACCCTGTACAAGGAGAGAGAGACATAAGGTACCCATACACTTTACAACCATCGCAAGTCTTTTGTGTTGCGATGGTTGCAAGGTAATTTTTTAAAAACGTACCATCTGCCCATCTTGGACAGCCCGCCCTGAGGGGCGGGCTTCCGATGACTGCAATGCTAAACGGGCAGCACACCGGCCTGTGTAGCATTTGTCTTACGAGCAGGCCACTGACCCGCCGACAATTGTACAATTCTCGGCGGGTTTTGAGCCTGCTCGTAAGACAAAAGACATGCGACCGTACAGTAAAAACGGTTGCACACCTTCCATAGACCTGCCGATTATTGTATGATCGCGGGATTTCCCGCGATTATCGTACGATAATCGGCAGGTGTATGGGCACCTATAGATGACCAGTAATAATACTTGGTACTTGTTAGTCACCAATCAGAGCAAAGTGTCAGAGTGTGAGTGTGCTTTTCTCTCACCTCATAGTTCTAGCCGACCTGTGACAATGAGACTGTTACAGGTCGGCTCAGTAATAGCTCTATACTGAGCCTAGGGTGACGGGTGGACGCTAGTTTGTGTCCTCCCGTTACCCTAAGGAGAACTATGGGGAAAAGCCCTAACCCCATAATTCTCCTTTAAGCAACCACTAGCTTCCAGCCATAGCAAATGCAGAAGACGTAAGACCTAAACAGATGGCCTGCTGTAAGCAGTTATGTTCCGTGGTATTACAAGGGGAGTACTGAGGTGCGGCCCGCACCCGGGTAACACCATTGGAGGGGTGACACCAAAATGACTGACAGTCATTTTGGTGTCACCCCCCTCTGAAAAGTCAGGCGCTTGGTCATGGACCGAACGCCCGACAGTATCAGGAGAGAGAGGAAGGGACCCGGCGGCATACCTTATCCCGCCGGGTGACTGTCCCCTCCTCTCTCTGCCGGCGTCCATCACCAAGATGGCCACTGGCAGGTATCAGAAGATTGCAGCGCGCGCAAGATGACATCATCGCGCAAGCGCGTGGTGACGAGTCGGCGGGGTGACACCCAGTAACTGCTCCGGGTGTCACCCAGCCTCGGGATGCCCCTGCGTGGTAACCCTAATATTTGAGGCAGTGAAAGAGTTAAATGCAAAGGTCCTTTCTGACCTCTTCTTTCTAGTTGAGCATTACAAGGGGGCATGGTGGGATTGTGGCCGGGAGCAGACGCTGAGTGTTGTACCCTGTGGTACGAAACGTCCTATTTCTTTCCAAGAAGCCCCACATTACTAAGGCCTTGGGGTTGGAAAGTTCAGGGTGCGAGCCGCACCCTGGTTTCTCCAGGTATCAGCCATTTTTTGGTGACACACTTACATCTTGTGCAGCTCAAGGCACAAACAAGATGGCACCAGCGGAAGCTTCTAGTGCGCAGGCTGAAACTCCTCCTACTCGCACCGTGGCCGAGATCAGCAAGCACAGCTGCCTGCCTCACCAATGCTGAGGCTTCCAGAGACTCCTCTCCAGCTGCTTTGGATTTCTCCCGCTCATCACCTCGGCCACCATGGGCTGAGGGCAGGTTCCTCAGAGATATACTGCACTCTGTCCCGGGGAGTTGGATGCTTTGGCGAGAGAGTACACTCTGGAGTGGAATTGCTGATCTCAAGCTGTAATTCTCCAGCCTGGACTCTGGGGGGCGCACCTGCTTGAAGAAGACAGAGACTCTGTTTGTTATAGTCTATACACCCTTGAAATGATCAAGCTGCTATTCACAGATGATTCCTATCGCTGTTCCTGCACATAGAGGAGAAACAATCTTTTGGAGAAGCCAATAGACCTGAACTATGATGCCGGCCACAGTCAGAATATTCAAACAAAGTCGGCAGCTCATTGGCTGCCCGCTCTGTTCGTACAAAGATTTCCCCCGATCAGCTGATTGAGAGACACCGGCTGAAAGGGTAGCGACGGCAGCGCCCACTTTTCGAATTTCCTGAAGAACCGGACGAGAGAGGCAGAGCCGGCTGTCATTCAGGCAGCAGGGTGGATCCCGACCTGAGTTTACCGGATCCTTCCCTGCCGCAGCGTAGCTTTGCCCTGTCAGCATATAGCATATATGTTGGGTTTTGGGTCACAAGAGGACATAGTAAATGTCCTCCTGTGACCCCAAAGAGAACTATGGCCAAAAAAGGTTGGGCCATAGTTCTCTTTTACATTGTTTGGAAATGGCCTTATAACCCTTCCCAGATTTATAGGCAGCAACAGTTCTTCTCTAAGATCATTGCTGATATCTTGCTTCTTGACATTGCGTTAACACACCTGATTGCTCCAGACCAGCAAACTGCTTAAACTTCACTTTAAGGGGTTGTTCACATCATATACAGTGTGTTCCAACACGTTTAGCTGCTGGAACGCACTGTATCGCATAGTAAACTCCTCCCGGCGATCTGTGGCGGGAGGGAAAGTGGCGGTGCATTGAAGTCAATGGCACCGCAGCTATGCCTTTCCCCTGTCTGCAGTGTGATTGCCCGCACCAGAATGCGTGGCATCAGTGCCTGCGTTGCGGTCTAGTGCGATCAGAAAAAATGCTGCCAGCACTATTTTTTCCGATCGCACTGGACCAGAATGCAGGAATTGTTGTGTCCGCATTCTGGTGACTTCAATGCACTGCCACTCACCCTCCCGCCCCAGAACGCAGGGGGGATTCTATGCAATACAGTGCGTTCCAGCAGCTAATCACGCTGGAACGCACTGTGTATAATATGAACAAGCCCTTATAGAGGTGGTCTCACTTGCTGATGATCAGTTAATCAAGGACATTTGATTAGCAGCACCTGACTGCTACGTAGCCTCTTAATTCCTATGGAAGCAGTAAGGGTGTACTTAGTTTTTCACACATAACTTCTCCATCTTGGCTTTATGACAGTAAAATACATAGTGACTCGGTGTAATATGTTGTGGTGTTCATCTGAGGTTGTATTTACTTAAAGTGACATTAACCCCTTCATGACTGAGGCCCTTTTTTAAATTTTATCTTCCCAGCAATACTTCTTTAAGAACTTACCTTATGTAATGACTCCGAACCGCTTCTTCCCTCCACTCGTTTTCCAAAGTCCTTCCAGCGCTGGTGCCGGTCTCTGATCCACCGCAGACACCTCGGATCCCACGGTGTCTGTCTGACGTGCGCGCTCCCACCTGCGTCCATTCAGCTTCTGTAAAGCAAAACAAACGACAAACGCACTCAACAATTTGTTACCAGTTATACAGTAAGGTGCACACGACAGCTTCTGTGTTGCTCTCCTCCTTTCCCCATCCGACGCTCTGGACTGTGCATGCGCCTGCCCACACTTCCTCCTACACAGCGTCCGGGAGCCGGGACTTCTGCAGCGGGAGCGCGCGGCGCTGATACAGGTAAGTTTTTTTCTTTTTTTTTCTTTTAATGTTGGGGCATATGTTTACCGCTTACTAGCTGTAGATCTATGCTAAAAAAAAGAGACCTTAAAGGAGAACTATGGGGTGAGTGCTTTTCAGTCACCTCATAGTTCTAGCTGACCTGTGACAATGAGACTGTCACAGGTCGGCTCAGTAGATCGGGAGGTGAGCGAACACATACCGGCGTTCGCTCACCTCTCGATCCTGTCACGGCTCTCTGCCGTGACAGGGGAGGGGCTGGATTCCCCCCTCCCCGCTCCGATCTGCCAGCGCTGACTGGCGGAACGGATGGGGGAGGGGGGCGTGTACAGCTGGCTCTGCCTCTAGATAGGCAGAGCCAGCTGTCAGTCACGCAGCTGGGCGGAATCCCGGCACAATTGTCGGGATCCGCTTCAGCTGCGGCGTCTCAGTATACCGTGAGTAGAAGCTCGCGGTATACTGAGCCTAGGGTGACGGGTGGACACTAGTTTGTGTCCTCCCGTTACCCTAAGGAGTACTATTGGGAAAAGCCTTAACCCAATAGTTCTCCTTTTTAATTCTAAAGGTGTCCATACACCTGCCAATTATCGTACGATAATCGCGGGTGATCTCGCGATCGTGTATGGAACGTGTGCGACCGTTTCTACTGTACGGTCGCACGTCTTTTGTCTTCTGAGCATGCTTGAAAAACTTTAAGACTGATCCATTATACAAGTGTGGAATGTGGAATACATGACTCTGTTTAGTAATTAAACTAGGAGGATTCCGATTGGCCTGCCTGACAAAAAAGGAAGTCTGTAGGTAAAACTGCTGAGGTAGTTGTTATTTTGCAGGGTAAGGGCGCCCATACACCTATCGATTATCGTTCGGAAATCGTCCACGAATGGTCTTTCGAACAATAATCGATCAGTTGATGGGACACCAACCATTTTAATTACTTTACTTCTGGCCGAATTTCCTCGATCGGTCAGGCTGGAAAACGTTTTTCGTATTGTACAAAAATCGATGGATTAGTGGCGTTTTCCTACGAAAAAAAATCGCAGCCAGAACACTGCACATACGCAAACAAAAATCCGTTCTGTCGATTTGTCAAAATTCAGTGAGTTTGTATTGCCAACCAAAGATTATGGAAATGGACATTTGTCTGTGCATGATGGGGTATTTGAGTTAGAATCAATTGAGGGTTCTTGGCAGCAATGAAAATTTCCGATCACAAATCTCTAGATGTATGGCCAGCTTTAGAGTTAGTAAGTAAAATACGACTACAAAGCTTTTCCTTGTAAATCTCTGACTGCAAATTGTGCACTCTTTGTACTTTTACGTTATCCCAAACTCCAGGCAGATGTAAAAGACACAAATTATTGTTTTGCATTCATTATTGTATTCTTTTTGCATTTTTAGAAGCAAACCGTGTTAGTAGCTAATTTTAACTTACAGCGTTATTCATAAAAAGGTGAAGAGTTTCGAGAAGGCAGGAGAAGTGAACAATCTAGACCAGTGGTTCTTAACCTGTGGGTCGGGACCCCCAAAAGTGGGTCGCAACCCACAGTTGAGGGGGTCCCCACGTGCCTTGTGCTGCTCTAGGTAAGAGGCTCCTCAGCCTCCTCCTTGCGTGGCAGTGTCAGTTCTCCTAGGTGGCGCTGTAGCAGTAGTGGCCGGAGAGGATCAGAGAGAGGGGAGCAGGCAGGAGTGAGGGAAGGTGAATGCTCGATCACCACAGAGCCCACAACTAGGCATTACAGAGCCCACACTGGACGCCACCAGAGAGTCCCATTAGCCTCCTGAGAGCCCACACAGATACTAGTATTGGTGCATCCCTACATTTTACGGTTGGGGGTCACCACAACCTGGCAAATGTTAACAAGGGGTCCCGGCCCTACAAAGGTTGAGAACCACTGATCTAGGCCAATATAGCAGAGTGGAAAAATTCTCCAATTCAGCTCACTTTCCAGTTCAGCTTTGTTGTCCTAGACCGTTCACTTCTCCTGCCTTCTCCAAACTCTTCACCCTTTTGTGAATAACCCAGTAGTCAGTATCTGCCTCTTGCAGTTCCTGTACAGTAGAACTCTGAGGGTGGGAGAAGCAACACATGAAGCCATGCTGATAAAAGAAGAGAACAGAGTTTACTTCAGAATAAAACTGCATGCACAATTTTTTGCAATCACACTGCAACGCGCAACATTGCGGTACCGTGCGTTCCAGTGCAGGCGATCACACTGTGGGTGGGGGGCACTTTTTGGGTGCCATTGAAACGAATGGCACAGCAACGCCCCTCCCGCAGCAGAATTTGTCAGGTCAAAGCTGAAAACTAATTTTTCCCCCACCTTTTTTATAATAATTTTTTTTTTATAACTGTATTGTAAGTACATGGCGCTTGAATAGCTTCAGCCAGGGAATGACAGCTGCCAGTGGCAAGATTTCGACAATGGCAGCTGAATGTAAATACAGCAGGTAGTGGGCTGGTGCAATAGCCAGCCTGCTATGGGCCATTTCAAATTGCAATAGCCAATAGCAGGTTGGGACCCACCCACTGCTTGCTGTGCCCTCCTCCCAGCATGGAGGAGAGAGCTAGGGAATCCAACCAACTAATCGATTAATGAGAATAGTTGACTTCTCATTATCGATTAGTTGGTTGCAGCCCTAGAAAGATCAGGTCTTGTTTTCTGTCAGGTAGGACTGTGCTCTGTAGAACTGTCTTGATGGACAGAAACAAAAATCCCTTTTGCAGATGAACCAGCTCTCCTATATGTATTTGGCTGTTTGGGTGGAGTTCAGCTTTAAGGCATCTTAAAGGAGAACAATGGGGTTAGGGCTTTTCCCCATAGTTCTCCTTAGGCCTTGTTCACACCAAGCGTGGAGCAGGTGCAGAGCAGATCAGTTGCAGACCGGATCAAAACTGCATCCAATGTTTTCCAATGGAATTCTTTGCTCCAGTTCACATTGCAGCGTGCAGGTCCAGAGCAGGTGAAAAACTGCAGCAAGCCCTATTTTACCTGCTCTGGATCTGCAAACACATCAAAAACGCCTGGAATGCACTGAAAGCCCATTTTAAACTTACAAAAATATATATATATTTTTTTTTTGCCAAAAAACGCATCTAAAAGACTAGCGTGCGTGTGCAGAAAACTGACCGGATCTGCTCTGCATTTGGTGTGAACAAGGCCTTAAGGTGACGGGAGGACGCTAGCGTTCGCTCACCTCCCGATCTACTAAGCCGACCTGTGACAGTCTCATTGTCACAGGTCGGCTAGAACTATGAGGTGACTGAAAAGCACTCACCTCATACTTCTCCTTTAACTATGAAATAAAACTATTGATCATATTTTGGTGAAAGGCATACATTGATTACTAATCTTTTTTTTCTTTTTTTTTTCTGCCTAGGAATATATTTCAAAGATTGCACATCATAGGACAGTGCACGTGGATGCGGTGAAGTTAACCTTCAGTAATAACTTTTATAGAATGACTTTTACACAAAAAATTATGCGGGGCGTCAACTTTTCTCACACATACCAAGGAACTAAGGCATTGTGTCCTTTATTGTATTCTTCTCTTCACCATCCTGTCTTACAGTCACATGCTAGATGTTACAGGAGGCCTGGCACTTCTCCTGATCATATACCTTTTTGGAAAAAAACACATTTCAGCCCCAAAAATGCAGCTGAAAGTGTGAAGAAAAATATAAATCTTATGTTTAAGGAGATAGGAGACCATCTTCGAGGTCCAGGGGGAAAACCTTTAGAGGAGGCCCTTGTGGAACGAACAACGGTGTTGTGGAATTTTCGAAGTCCTGAAGACCTGCAGAAATGGATAGTGTCAACTGACATGGAGATTGGTGGTAAAAGCCAGGCTTCCCTGAACCTGGGGAGAAATAACCAAACTGCACTCTTTTCTGGAGTTCTTAATTCCGAAGTACCCCGTGATGGAGAAACAACGTCCAGTGGGTTCTGCACTTTGAGGGCAAGGCCTCGTAAGGTCTGTAAATGTAAAAACGCTGATTTGTAATGATCTAGAAGTAAAACATTTGACACTTTCAAGTGCAATCTATTCATGAGTGATGATGGTGCACAAAATATCATTCACTTTAAGACATTTTTTGCTATGCGTGTTTTTTGTTTGCATGACCAAACAATACTCGTTAAAGCTGGACTTTGACAAATTTGATGAGGTTAAACAGGCATGGCTACAGGTTCGAGTTAACTTCACGCCCTCTTCTGTCAGCGGCTTTAATTTATGAAACCATGTCTCAATGGATCACATCTCAGCTCTCAGTCCTGCAGTTTTACAGCTTAAAGGAGAACTATGAGGTGAGTGAAAATCGCTCACCTCATAGTTCAAGCCGACGTGTGACAACGAAACTGTCACACGTCGGCTCAATAGATCGGGAAGTGAGCGAACACATACCGTCGCTCGCTCACTTCTCGATCATCTCCCTGCAGAGAGCTGTGTCTGTCAGTCACCACTCCCCGCAGGGATTTCCCCCCGCTCCAATCCTCCAGCGCTGACTGGAGGAACGGATGGTGGAGGGGGCGGGCACAGCTGGCTCTGCCTCTAGATAGGTAGAGCCAGCTGTCGCTCATGCAGCTGGGTGGATCTCGACAGTAATGTTGGGATCCGTCCTGGCTGCGGCGGTCTCAGTATACCGCGAGCTGTTGCTCGCTATATACTGAGCTTTGGGTCACGAGAGGGAGGAGGTTAGTTTATGTCCTCCCGTGACCCTAAAGAGAACTATAGGGAAAAACATTTACCTCATAGTTCTCCTTTTAAGCCTCTTCAGGCATTGATTCCTTCTGATATTGTATTAGTAAGATCCCCATATACATTGGATCTATCAGTGGCTGCAGCCCACTCCTCACTTGCAATCCTTTTTGTAAATCCAAATCATTTTAGAATTGCTATATCCTTGTGTCCCTCATTCGATTTTAAGATTTTTGTACTTGTAAAATCTTTCTCTTGAGGTCCACTGAGGGACCCCCCTTTATTTGCACTTTATACTGCTTGTTCACAAACTGAACCCTGATAGTTCGGGGTGGGGTTATGCAGGGGCAGGCCTTATGTTTGCCAATAATCCTGTTATCTGAGAAATGCTCTATCCCTGGGTGCCCCAATGGACTTGAAGAAAAAGATTTTACAGTAAGTACGAAAAAAGAAAAATCTATTTTTTTTATTTTGCCCAGTATAAAATCACTTCTTTCAGATTAACCCCTTCATGACTGAGGCCCTTTTTTTCAATTTTTGCACCCATGTTATATTCCACATTTTAGGCCTGAAAATGACGTAAAACCCCCCAACATTATATATTTTCTGAATGCCAAGACCCTATAGAATAAAATGGTGGTAGTTGAAAATTTTTATGTTGCGCAATATTAGCGCAACTCCTTATTAAACCCCAAAATTTAGTGACAAATTTAATTAAATGCCCCAAAACACAACAAATTACCCATTTTTTTAATGAAATATAAAAGATGAGGTTACAACGAGTAAGCAAACCTCTTTTAGATGCTGATTTGATGGCCCATTTTTGATTGATTTTCTTTCCTTCTACAATTTCACATGATATTATAATGGTCATTGATTTTCTATTGCGTTAATACAGGGAGCATTTGGGCGTACACTCCACAACGACTGGTCTAATTTTAATACGCTACACTTGCGGATTCGAGGGGATGGACGGCCCTGGATGGTGAATATACAGTCTGAGACCTATTTTTCACTTCAGTGGGATGATTTGTATCATTATTTCCTATACACACGTGGAGGTCCCTACTGGCAGGATGTTAAGGTGAATAGGATCATTTACTGTAACGATTGTTTTATGATTGTAGATTTTGCTTTGAGAACTTTTGTTGTAAGTTTAAATAGGAAAATGATTTAAGTCAACAATTTTATTTATTTCTTTTTACAAATCAATAAAATGTTTGCTGCCGTGTGTCAAAGCAATTATTAAATAAGCACGATATTTGGAATAATATATATAATAAGTATATCTAAAGCCTAAACACGGTGCAGAATCTCTCTTGCCAGCAAAGCATTGCAAGATTCTCAGTCACAGGCATGACTCCCAGAGAACGTTGCATCATAGGATTTGTAGTTTCACCCACAACTGGGCCAGAGGTCCCCCACCTCTGCTATAAAGGGAACAACACAATAGAAATAGATGATTGGTTTCATTGCCATCTTTAACAATCCTGTGTTACTGACAAGTTACTGCAAATGACTGCATTGCTAGTGTCTCACAGGCCTTGGATTAACAACCAGGGGCAGCCTGGAAACCTCAAGCCTCCTTTCAAAATATGTTTTTAATTAATTTTTCTCTTCCGTTCATTGAAGGACACAGGAGATCTTTAGATCTTGTTCATCATAGCACCACCTTCAGGAGGTTTTTTGTTTTGTTTTTTTCTGCAGGAAATATTTCACTTTTTGTATTCGTCTGTGTTCCAGACCTTCAATCAACAAATGAGCTGGGTGACAAGCTGGTTAATATAGATACTTGTACTCCCCCCAGCTCAACCATCCAGCGCATGCGGATCCTTAGCTGTGTGTGGGTTGGCTGCTACAGCCCTATCCTGGATTGGGGCAGCCTGTGAGTGTTCCTCATGGGGGGCACATATGACACAGTGACTTGTTTTTCTGTCAGTGTCCCTCGAGGCAGACAGACTATCCTGGGAAATTGTACACTCTGAATCCTGTGGCCGGTAAGTACATGGCCATTCTGGAACTTCCTGTGGCCACAACTCTATGTGGTCTTTCAGGGAGTCCTGGCCACAGCTCCATGGAACTGCTGTGGGACTTCCTGTGGCTGCAATTCCATGTGGCCGTTCGGGGGAGTCTTAGCACCCGTAGCTTCATGTATTGCTGTGCATTCAGCATTCCCCTCTTGCAGGCTGCTGTAGCTTCATCTTTGTTTTTGGTTGACACCGGGTAGTGATGTCAGCACTCGGCTCCCAGTGTGAGGATGCTAAGATGCAGGTACTCCTGCATTGTTTGCTGGTGTGCACAGAAGCAGAATGATGTTGGCATTCCTACTCCTCCTTCCTGGCAGAGGTCCCCTTTCTGTGGGGTAAGTCGTGTCTGGGGCCATTTCTCTTGTAACAGTGCCTGTCCCCTTCTCCCTTCTACTGTATCTTGTGACTTAGGGCATGTTTATTCAGCTGAGGGGGATCCTTGGGATCTATCCATTTGCAGTGGTGCTTTGTGTGGGTGCTTTGTGTGGGTGCTTGTGTTCTCCCGGAGCTATCTGTGTTTTCTGACCAATCTATCCATATGGCTTTTTTGGGCCTGCTTCTGGAAAGATTATAAAAAAAACTTGGCAACAGGGGTGGGAGCATATGCAGGTGTCCCGCTGTTTATGTTGCGCTGGCTGGTAAGTTAGGTCACGGCCTTGGGTATATGCGTGTTGCATCTGGATGTGTAAACCCTACACTGTAGACTTTTTTTCGACCTTTGTTCTTCACTAAGCAGTGTGACTTGGGTGTTCCTTTTAAAGCAGATCGCCTGTTTGGCGCAATCCATGATACGGTACAACAATCTATAAACTATTATGTGGCAGGGTTGGGTTAGAAAATTTCCAGGCCTCACGTTAGGTATTCCCTTCTAACTCTGAACCATTATGCCTGCCCGGCCCTAGGGGCTGGACTGAGTTTGTGAGTGGCCCAACTATTCTCCTTGCTGCTTAGTTGTCCTCATTTAAGTATGGTTATGGTATCCTCTTGGTCTGTCATGACCCCACTCTTTTAGGGAGCATTTACAACAACTCTAGGCATTGGGGATTCACACATTTGATATGGCTTCATTTTGCTGTGGGTGCACTTCGGTCCAGTTGAGGCCCTGACATTGATCTGTGTTCCGCACCCACTGTGTTCACCAAGGTTTTGGCACGTGTGCTAGCCTTCCTGTGCCCCCCAGGGTGATCCCATATAGGATATTTGTATGATCTTCTTTTGAGGTAACAGTTGGCACAATTTTTGACCAGGAGGTAATGCAGACCCTTCAGAAGTCAGCACTGGAATCGACACAGTGCTTGGAGTATCTGGATCTTGTCCTAGCTACAGTTCCAGCCAGGTTTTTATTTTTCTTGCTAAACTCTCACTTTACTTTCTCACACTCTCCCTTTTATGGTTTAGAAGCAGACCAACATCGTAATTCTGGAAGAGGAACTTTTTTTTCTTGTTTTTAAATAGGCTTTCTGTCCATCCAGCCACCTTCTAATCCTTTCATTAACGCAGCGCATTTTTTTTTAACGCAGATTCCTTTGTCTAAGTTCTTCATGAGCAGCCGTGGCAGAGTCCAGGATGGCCAGTATCCTCTATGGCCAGATAAGGTATGTCATTTTAGAAGGCGTACAAGCACCAACATAACTGTGCCTGAGCAATGCTTGCTTGAGGATGTAATATCTCTTATGTGGATATTAATAGAAACAATCTCAAGCAATAGTAAGTCATCAACACACCTAAAAAAAAAAAACTAGACACTATGTTACTAAAATCCATAATGATCCACCACCCAGCGCTACTTTGATATGGATGGAGCACTCATCATTTTGAATGTAGGACATTCCTTACTTCATGATTGCAGCCAAACTCTTCCTAGCTAGACATTGGAAATGGAAGCTCCCAACATGGCCACATTCTATCTAATCGGAACAAACACTGGAAACAGTGGAATACTTGGCTTATGGGCACCGGATGCCCTCAAATAGTAAATAACCACTTATTTTATCCCAAACTATCCTTTTATCTAAACATAAACAAGGTTCTTACAATGCCAAGGTACATAAATAGTGACCATGTATCATTATGGAAAATGAGACACAAATGAAAAGGAAACTTTGTGTTCTTCTCACCATACTTGCTGTACTAGCATATAGATTAACAGCAGGATAACCTTCTGACCCCCTTTAGTACAACATACTGCCATTCCACTCACCTTTACTAAACTATGTATGTAGAACAAAATGTGATACATATTTTTTCCCCCCATGTCTTTAGTTTGTCATTTGTATGTTTCTAAATAAAAACAAAACTAAAGTTTTTGAGAAAAAAACATTCTAGACCGTGTCCTTGCAAAAGGAAGAGTTAACAGTTTGGTTGGCCTGACCATTTAAAGGAGAACTGAGGTGAGTGAAAATCACTCAGCCGATGTGTGACAATGAAACTGTCACACGTCGGCTCAATAGATCAGGAAGTGAACGAACACATACCGTTGCTCGCTCACTTCTCAATCATCTCCCTGCAGACAGCCGTGACTGGCACTCACGGCTCCCTGCAGGGATTCTCTCCTCCCTGCTCCAGTCCTCCAGCGCTGACTGGAGGAATGTTACGGGGTAGGGTACAGCTGCCTCTAGCTAGGCAGAGCCAGCTGTCACTCATGCAGCTGGGTGGATCTCGACAGAAATGTCGGGATCCGTCCCAGTTGCGGCAGTCTCAGTATACTGCAAGCCGTAGCTCGCAATATACTGAGCTTTGGGTCACAGGAGGAGGTTAGTATATGTCCTCCCGTGACCCTTAGGAGAATTATGGGGAAAACACTTACCCCCATAGTTTTTTTTTTTTTTTTAAATAACCTTACCGGTGACAGAACCCATTTAAAGAGAGCAAAGGACTGTAGCCTCCCTGCAGCTGATCTTTCCTCTTGTTCTGTAATGTGTTTTTGTGTGAAAGCAGCCGTTTTGTAGAAGAGTGATTTGCTTCTTGCGGTCAGACCTGCCCTCATGGTGCAGTAATGATCAAAAAGCATCAGAAGTGGAGAAAGCGCAGAATCGCCACAGCATGAATGAAGCAGAAGGTGGGTGATGCTTGTACTTCAGGTCCTTAGGTGCAGCATCGTCCACCGCAGGCCCTCAGAAGAACAATGAACAGTGTAGTAGTGACATAACTGAACCTCACAGTAAACACTTTGCTGTAAGCAGGATGGTGTGGCTAACCATACAAATAATTTTCTAATCCCCTTTTGAACAAGAAGAAAACAAAAACAATTACCATAGGGTAGGAAATGTTTGCTGTATCAGTTTCTGAATTCTTGTATTTACAGGTGAAACTCGAATAATTAGAATATCGTGCAAAGTTCATTTATTTCACTAATGCAACTTAAAAGGTGAAACTAATATATGAGATAGACTCATTACATGCAAAGCAAGATAATTCAAGCCGTGATTAGTCATAATTGTGATGATTATGGCTTACAGCTCATGAAAACCCCAAGAACCCCAAATCCACAACCTCAAAAAAGTAGATTATTACATGCAATCAATAAAACAAGGATTGTACATAGAACAATATCGGACCTCTGAAAAGTACAAGCATGCATATGTACTCAGTACTTGGTTTGGGCCCCTTTTGCAGCACTTACTGCAATTACTTTTGCACAATATTCCAATTATTCGAGTTTCACCTGTAATCTTTATTACCTGTATTTGACACTGGCAATTGTTACTTCTTTTTTCTCTTTCATATACTCTAGGTAACTACTCTGGGATTCACAATTGCTGACAGGGCAGATGGACCTTTTCAGCTTGAAATAGATTTTATTGGACTGTATAATGATCAAGCACATACAGAGGAGTTTGCATACGAGTTGTACCCACATACACCGATGTAGAACATTTGAACTGTGATTTAAATATAGTACATTTGTAAATTAAATTATTTTTCCTTTCAAATTGCTTTTCTGTGGCAAGTATGAAGATTGTATACAGGTAACTGAGTCATTTACAGTTTGTGGCAAGTATGGCATCTGTAAATGTAATTCATGTTCAGTTGCCCCCTAGATGCAGAACATGTGATCACTGTTTTTGAAACCTGGTGTAGATTATAAAGAAACATGGAGCTGTCATTTCTAAACACTCTCTGATGATTCCAGTTGTTAGACTGACCCTCTAACTACTTGCTGACCGGAGTGTTAAACCCCCTTCCTGACCAGGCCATTTTTCAGTATTTGATATTTTAGTCATGTGACGCTGTACTGAAATTAATTTACATCCCTTTTGGGGAAACATACAGCTTTCTTTTAGTGGTATTTAATCACTACTGCAGAATTATTATTTTTTTACTAAAATAAGGAAAAATTGCCAAAAATGAATTTAATAAACATTTATTATTAGCCAACTTTTTGGTATAATATAAAAGACAGAGTCATGTCAGGGAAATAGACATCAAACATGTCAAGCCTTAAATTTGTGCACGCCCAGAATTGGCCATAGGCAACACTTTGATAACATTGAACTGATGAGCAGTAAAAGGTTTAGTGATTAATGGCCCTAGAATTATTTCTCGCACTCCGACATTCGCAGTGATATGTAACGCGTGCAATCGTCATTGGTGCACCCGACGCGTATTTACCTTTTTTATATGTGCATATACGTGGGGGACTTAATAATTTTGAGGGAGTTGTTTTACATGACTTTTTTTTTTACACTTAATGTTATTGCTATCACATAGGGAGCTAACAATCCCCCTATGTGATAGTACAGGCACACTGACAGGTGCTCTTTATGAAGACAGCATGGTTCTATAAGACCCCCTAATGTCACCTAGGGACCCACAAAGAAGTTTTTGATCTTCAATCAACCTGCTGCTTGGGTGACAAGCCAGATATACAGAATCTGGTAGTCTAATCTGTTTTATATAGGTTTTCGCCAAGCTATTGATTTTTATGATTCATTGCGGTTACCAGCGTTCATCCAGTGCAAAACAAAAAACACGGGTAACTCCGTATAGTGTTAGAGTTACAGCAGTGTACCATGCCTTAGCAGTAGGTGTCAGTGATGACACAATAAACCTTAAGACATTGATAGGGTGCATCTTTGCTATATACAACTGTGGAGATCACATGCATTTAGCTTTTATGCATTGTCTTTTTATTTTCCTGAGTATGTTTGGGATCGCCTCTCCTAAACCTTATGCTCGTTTGTTGTATATTCAATTAGAGCTGCAGCTAACGATTATTTTCAAAATCGATTAGTTAGCCGATTATTAAGTTCGATTAATCGGATAAACAATAAAATACATTTTAAAAAATGGCTCCAGCGATGGACTACTAGTTTGTATTGAGATTGTAGTCCATCACAGGAGCGAGCTTGGAGCGGTGGAAATAAAAAAAAGTGTGGTGTGCAATATAGTGAAATGGAAAGTGTAAAATTATACAGCAATGAATGCAGAATGGCACCGGCTATAGAGGACTACAAATCCCAGCAATAGTACATTATAGCTGGCGGTATTCTGCATTGCACTGTATAATGTACTGTTGCTGGGTTATGTAGTCCTCTATAGCTAGTGGTATTCCGCATTGCGATGTATAATGTATTGCTGGGATTTGTAGTCCTCTATACAGCGCAGTGCAGAATATCACCAACTATAGAGGAGTACAACAAATCCCAGCAATACATTATACATACAGTGTTGCTGGGATTTGTAGTCCTCTATAGCTGATGGTATAATATACAGCACAATGTACCATCAGCTATAGAGGAATACAACTTCCACTATCCCAGCAATACATTATAGAGCACCATGTGGGGGGGAGTGCAGGCTTACCTGAGCAGTCTTCCAGCAACTTGCTTCTGAGATCGGACCTGTCTGTCGGCGGCTGTCATCCCCCCCCACACCTGCTCCTCCTTACTACATCTCCCCGCGCACCTGTGCCGATCGTGGATGTGGGTGGGTAGTGAGTGTGAGGCGGGGAGGAGGTGCGGCGTGTAGAGCGTGGATGCGGGCGGGCCTGGCAGGGGCGAGTGTGAGGTGGGGAATAGTGCGACGTGCAGCATGTGGGTAGCCGTGAACAGGGCCAACTGATCGGAAGCCGATTAATCGATTATTGAAAAAGTTGACAACTTTTTCAATAATCGATTATGTCGATTAGTTGTTGCAGCCCTATTTTCAATGTTGACAATAGTATAGCAAAAAGTCTGAGTTTCTTACATTCCAGTGCCAACCATCAAGGTTCAGATTACTGCCCTGCCCATGGCTTCACTTGGATTGTCTCACCTGTACCTTTCAACAGGAAGCCGCCTGCATCCCTCCTATATACTTGCCACTGTTATCTCCACTCAGTCTTTATGCTACAGTGTCCCCATTCAACCTTCTTTGGGAGGTTCCTCATCCCTTGTCCACATAAGTGTTTTTGGGTGGTCATCAATGGAACAAAATTTGCATATATAAACCAGTCTAACTAACTGCAGCAGGTCACATATTCTTTGTACTTGAGCATCTTACTCTCAGTGGTTCCACCTGAACATAGAGCGAGAATTTTGACAGAGAGCACATATCATACAGCCATGGCAAACAGGACCTGCATTAGAAAAATGTTCATTAACAGCTTAGATTAAAGGATATACATTTGGGGTCTGCTTAGAGATGACCAGAACTCCAGAAGCTGTGCACAAAAAGGAAAGCAGAGGGCAAAGTACTAGTCACCAGTATTCTCTGTAGGCTCCATGCAGCTAAAATTTCTCCCATTACGGTCTTGTTCTGCGCTGCGTTTTTGTTTAGACGCAGCCATCTTGATGGGGGAATAGGACTTTGCTTTCTCTTGTCAGTGTGATAATCTCATGACTAGTTATCTGGTAACTGGTGGTGGAATATTCAAGAAGCAGCAGGAGAGGTTCACAAAGCACAGCTCCACAGAATGACTGAAGCAGGGAGATACTTGAAGAATCCTCTCCAACATACAGCGCTGCAGTGATATCAAATACCACCCCCAAATCTCACGAGACTAGCAGGCACAGGCAGAAGTGGCTTAGATGATCTCACACTACAGACATACAGCTAAGAGCATGTAAACACAGGAGTGCCTAGGTACTCTTAAATAACAGGAAGCAGAAGGGGTTGGTTTTTGTTTTTTTTTAGGAGAAATTTAAAACCAAAAATTGTACACTTGACACTGCTAGTTAGGTGCAATTAACATTTCTTGATGGTCCACATAGCAGATCTTCACTTTTTTGAGTTCAGGGTCACTTAGATGGCAAATGCAAACCAGAAACATTTAGGAGGTTATAAATAAAAAGGACAATTGTACAACAGCGATGTTTATTTTTTTTTTTCTAGAATAGCAGCCACACTACGAAGCAGAATATTGCTAAGGCAAACTGAGAGCTTTATGGCAGTACACAGTATAAAAGGTGCCCACACACCTTACAATTTATCTGCAGAGTTTCTGTGGTCAGGTGGAAAAAGTGCAACAGATAGGCCCAGGTGGAGATTACTCCATCCACACAGTTAAGTGTAGATGGAGGAATCTGTTGCACCTTTTCCATCTGCCCACAGAAAATCTGCAGATAATTGTAAGGTGTATGGGCAGCTTAAGAAAGACAATTAACCAAAAACAGAAGCAACATGTTCCAGTTCAGCCACTAGGAGTTTCACAATTATGTGTAAAATAACTATAGACCGTTATGCAGCAAGCGATGGGAAGATAACTGTTAATCTCCGGCCAGCTCAACACTTCGAAGAGCTTCAATTTGAATGAGTTTGTTAGAAGAGCAACAATCTTTAACAGAACACCGTAAATATGACTAAGTTGAAGGATGCATATCCACAAAGTGCTCCTCCTAGCACATACCACTACATTTGCCTGGTGCAAAGTTGCATGTTTGCACCACAGTCTTGCAGCAGAATGATCATCGGGTGGCCAGATTGTAAACTTATGAACAGTTACATAATGTCAGAAAGTAGCAATACTATAAGCTGGCCATAGACTGCTTGAATTTCAGCCAATTCAGCAGAATCAGCTAAAAATTTGAGCCATGGGTGGCCCTGCAAGCACCATCTGGCTCACCAAAACTAAAATTTAAAAATCAACTGAGCTGGGTGGAAAATTATTGGCCAAACAGAGACTGCAATGATCAAGGGAAATACAAAAATATCAGTGTATGGCCCGCTTTTGTTCTTTATACTCCCATATTGTGTATGCATGTAGGACATTGATGCAAAGTTGTGGGAGAATTAGGTTTATACGCATAACTGTGTAAAAGTGATGTAACTTTCCGCGAAGTTCTGATATTATGTATAATAAACTGGTCTCAGAGCTGCCATGGTAACCTCCACTGATTAAAATAAGACCTTTTAGCACTCTTTCAGGGGTAAGATGAATACTGGGAAAATAAAAGGTATAGGTTGGCTGTGCGCTGCAGTATTCAGTATACATACCGAGGGGAATTTGTCAAAACCTGGAGCAGTTGCATATGGCAACCAATCAGATTCTTCAGTTTGTTCAGTTAAGATTTGAAAAAGAGAGAGAAACCGATTGGCTGCCATGTACAACTGCTCTAGATTTTGTTTGCTCCAGTCTTGATAAATTCCCATCACTGTATATCTATAGCTTTGAATGCTTTTGATTAAAGATTACTTGTAACCTGTCTAAATTATTGGCTATCTACCAATCCTGGTGTATAGGAGAAACCACATGAAAAAAGAGCAAATAGTATATAATCAAAATATAGATTTACATTCAAAACTAAGCACTGACCATAATAAAAAAAAAATAACCATTCAATAACTAGCCCAGAATCTAGAAAAATACAAGTTAGACATATAAAGGTTTTAAAAATTCACACACAATTTTTTTTTTACAAATATATACATAAAATGGCTGAATATCTACTGTGTTACAATTCCTCTTCGTGTCCCAACAGCTTTGTCTCTCTTGACCTTTCTGTCTTCTTCATGCTTTTTGCGCCTTTCATCACTTTTCAAGAAAATATTTAAAAAAATTTAAAAAAAAGGTGATTAGCAAAATAAACTGGGGACTCCCATGTGTTACTCCACTTTATTGCAATGCGATAAGTATAAAGGAAAGCCCACCCAGGCACCCCCACCTTACACAAAAGGGTTCTTGCATTTCTTCAGCCCTCATGTTCTAGACAATGCAGATCTCATCACCCATTCAAATGTTTGCCCCTGTCTGACACCCCAGGTTACAATGAATGACGTCACTGCAAACGAGGGGCTGTAGAGAGTGAGGGTGAGGAGACTGTAATTGGGCAGTAGCACCACCCTGGAGATGGTTATTCTGAAAAAACGTAAAGCTCTAAAGAACAGTAAGGGTGGCTGTATGGCAGGTGTAAGGCTCCTTAAACCTACAAAAGTAGACAATATTTTTGGAAGTCTGCTAGCCAGCTAGGAGCTTTATCCTGCATCTGTGCAGCCTTAGGCCATGGTCTTTGTGGCCTAGGGATAAATCCAGCCTGGATCACAAGAATGGCGGGTCATTGTTACATATTAATGAATCTGAGGGTGTGGATGAGAACACAGCATCCACACATTAACCTTGAGCATTTGTGGATGCCTGTGCTTGACTTTAATGCTTGGATGCCAAATGGACACGGCAAAGGCAAGAGTTGCAAAACAGCTGCATTATACATACATACACACACTTTATAAAGTGCACATTAGTTTAGGTCTTGGCCACAGGAGCAAATTTATGAATAGGACAATTTACTAAGTGCCCAACATTTCTGTGGAGTACAGCCCACCTTTATTAAGGTTCCAGACGCCAAGTCCTGTATGTGCCGTGATACATATTTATCTATTCGCTTCCATCTCCCAGGATATACTTCAATAGCATTAGCAATGACTACTGTTGGGTAAAAGGGATGACTGCTGACAGAACACTAAAAGGTGCAAGAGCTGCCTGATTGTTTTGAGGACCCCATTAGGGGGCACACTGTTTGTCAGGAACAGACATGCGTTTACTTAGTGCCTCATACAAGCAGATGTTTTGCTCAATGCTGTACAAAGCTCTCCTGCACGAAAACGGTGTTTGTTAGCTGCCTTGAGGAAAAAAGTGCAGGACAAACCTGCTTGGACTTTCCCTTTGTGTCCCTATCTCATGCATGATTTACTGCTGCTAATATCACTTGAGCCTGTCCCTATTACATCTGTGTGCTTAGATGTGTGCAGTGCCTAATAATGGCAGACACCTACTGAGGAATAAAATGCAGACACCTACTGAGGAATAAAATGCAGAAGCATGTAAAGCAGTTATTTGGCAAACTCTAATCAGCTACTGCAAGATGTGAACAACCCAAAAAATGCAACAGCTGACTGAAGCCTGCCAGACCTCCTTAGAGGAACAACAGCAAGTGAACCTGTCTCTACAACAGCAGATACAGGTGGTGTTGAACAATTTATGAAAAATGTCCCCTATATTGTGACTCACATCAAAGTTAAAACCTCATGGGTTTTTAAAGCTTCAAGGAGCATTAAAAAGAAGAGTGAAATACAATCATCCCCATACTTAGAGCCGACGTGCAACACTGCAGCTGTCGCATGTCGGCCCTATTAAAATCGAGAACTAAGTGATAACATACGGCTGATCACGATCTTCACCCTGCAGAGAGTGGTGAGCGACAGTCACCGCTCTCTGCAGGGATTCCTCCCTCTCCTCTAGCGTTGACTGGACAGATGGGGGGAGGGGATGGAAGAAGCAGAGCCAGCTGTCATTTAGGCAGCGGGGTGGATCTAGACAATATTGTCTGGGTCTTTCCTGGCTGTAGCGTGGCTCTGCGTTGTCAGCATATAGCGGGCAATAGCTATGAATTTGCTGTTCCAATCCCTCCATCCTGTGTTTGCTGCACTGCTAAATAAAAAGTGCAGGAGAAACCTGTTTGGACTGTTCCTGGATGTCTCTGTCTTGTGCATGTCTCACCACTGCCAATACCAACTGAACCTGGCCCACGCGCGCACACAAAACACACACTTAATATAAGCACTTACCGTGTTGGAAGTATAGGCTGTTTGAAATTATTTTTAATTGCAGATACAGTAGTACTAGTGACAGCTTGGTTCTCTTTAGCTTGTCCCCAAGGTTTCAATTTACCTATTAAACGTAGAAAACTTTTAAAAAGTTGCCTATACACAACATAATTCAGACAAAGTGTTGGGTTATGCATATGAAAGTGGAAAATCAGGCATTAAAATTGGGATGTATAAATCCCAGGGCTCCGTGTGCTCCTTACAAATGACAGCTGACTCCTAACTTTGGAATTTTTCTCTAGTCTGGTCTTGGAGCTGGAAAAGTATCTGTACTTGTACAGAGTACAGTACTTGGTATCTGAACATCCCTACATAAAAAATTAAAATATTTAACCACCTCCGGGCCGGCCGTAGTAAAAAAAACGGCCGGCCCGAGCTCTCTAGATCTGAGCGGGCGTCTTTAGACGTACGCTCAGACACGCCCCCCAAAAATAAAGCTCTATCTGTCCCCAAAAAATGGTATAAAATTCATTTCAGTACAGCGCTGCATGACGGAATAAACGTCAGTCAAAGTACCGCAGCGCTGAATACTGAAAAATGGCCTGGCCAGGAAGGGGGTCTAAACACCTGGTCTTGAAGTGGTTAATCAAAAGAAAATTTTAAAACTTTATAAAAAATGAATGAAAATAAAATGTATTTTTAAAAAATTGAAAAAGTTAGAAAAAAATATTTTGGTTTTGGGTCATTTTTTTTTCCATTTCAGTTTTAAAATGTTAATTTCGGTGCACCTGTTAAACATTTTTTGGACTTTTATACTGTCTTGTTTGGCGTTCTCACAGGACTGTATATATGCGTATATACTCAACACTGGATCCCCTTGCATGTGGGACATCCCATTTTTGTTGTGTGGCCTTACGGGAACCATTGTGCTTTATCTGACCAATCTTCTGAATGTTTAAATCCCTCGCCTCACCTGTACTTGTTCCTGTAATAAAGAATGGTGTCTCTTCTTGTGCAGGGTGACTGGTCTTACATCCACCCCCTCCCTGTAATTTTCTACAGCGGCCTGTAGTGGAAGGGCAATCTGGTTCCCTCCCACACCTCTGCTTTCTGCACAGGCTATACAATAGAACAGCTTCCTTATATAATACTCTAAAGTGAGAGAGGGAAAGAAACTTTCAGTGCAGTCCCGTTTTGCTCACTCCAATGGGAGAATAGCTGCTGCTATATTCATACTGTATATGGTTACAATCATCCACATGATATGTTTCTCCTGACGAAGCCACGGCTGTGGCGAAACGCATAGAGGATTTTCCACAACAGTAACCGTTTATTGATTCCAAGTACTCGCTGATCATAACTTGTCAATTCTGTATATGCATATACAAGGTTTATGCTTACCAAGTTTAGGCTGAGCACCAATATCCATATATGTTTCGTATTTTTAATGTCTTTCATAAATTACACAATTTTAAGTGTCTGTGAAGGTTCTATAATTGCCTAAAAACCACTCCATGACTTTCAGCCCTTTGCCTTTGGAACGGTCTCTTTTGTCTACATATTGCTTTATGGGTGTGGCTGTAGGACCTTTCCCTGTAACATAATCTTATTACTATAGTGTGCATAACAGAGTTATAAGGAACCTGGTAAAATACAGCCTCTACAGGAGTAGGCTGTGTCAGCATTATGTTCATTGAGGCTGAAATTTTTCCTTTGTAAAAAGGGTGAGAATTTCAAGAGAAAAATGTTGGCCATGGTTAAACTTGGTGATGCAGTTCCCTTGCTGCAGATCGACGGGCCTGAACAATCAAACCTAACTACTACATCAAACATTCAGTGGCCGCTACCCCTCTATACCAATTCCTTAAATGGCTTCCGATTGCCCAACAAATGAAATAAAAAATGCTAACATACACAGCCATCCACAATTCTGCCCAAGTTACAACAACCGCTTCTCAAAACGTCACCCAAACCGTCCTCTCTGCTCCTCGCAAGACCTGCTCTGGCTCCCTTGTCACATCCTCCCATGCTCACCTGCAGGACTTCGTCGTAGCCTCTCTTATCCTCTGGAACTCCCTTCCTCAATCTGTCTGGCTATGTCCTACTCTGCCAGCCTTTAGGCAATCCCAGCCTTTAGGCAATTTATCATCCATTGAGGAACACCGGAATTGTAGATAATCTCAAACTGATGGGTTATTTGCAGCTGACTACTGGGAGGTGGACACTGGCAGAGAGCAAAAAAACATTGAAGGGCAGCGCCTGTGTTACCCCACCCCTAACCATCGTGCTTCAGTTACTAGTGTCCTAGAAGGCAGGACGATCTCAAAGTCCAGAGCCTTGGTACAGCTTCTGGTGTGACGCAGTCTCTGAAGACCCACTCTGTGAGTAGGCTCATGGATGATGCCAATGTTAATGTGGAATGTGACATTCAAGAACTAGGTTCTGGACTGTGCTGCTTTCCAGACCTGTGTATGCTTTGTCAGCCAGTTTCAAAGTGCTCTCAGGTTTCGGAGCAGTATTACAGCTTCTGGTGTACTCAGTCTCTGATGTTTCCCAGTGTAAGTACACCTCTGGATGTACAAGTATGTGGCCTGTGAGCACTGAGCTCTGCATTGTGGTGCTTTCTACAGTTTGTGTTCTGTCCTAGTTTGCTCCAGAGCATCCTCCAAGCCGACAGCAGTAGCATTATCCAGTGTCTATACACCTTCCTTGTGTATGAACCTCTAGTGGAGCTTATTACATGAACTTTGGGTACTAAGCTCTATATTGTGGTGATTTCCAGACCCTTGTGTACTGTCAGCCACACACTACTTTCCAGTTTGAGCTGTGGCACGGCCCTTGGAGTAACCCTGCCTTTGTAGGCTCTCTGAGTCGGCCTGTTTTACGGGAAGCATATCTCGAGATGTAGTCCTTTTGTACTGGACTCTTTCTTTTGCCACTTATTTGCTTTTGCACTGCAATAATATCTTGCAGAGCACTTTCCAATTTTAGAGTTGTGGCACAGCCTGTTGGCATTACCTAGTCTCTTTTATAACATTTATTATTATTATATCATTCGGAACTATATAGCGCCAGCAGTTTGCGCAGCACCTTAAAAATTAATGGGAGATAGTATAGTTGCAATACAATTCAATACAAGAAGCTTGGGGGGAGACCTGCTTGTGAAGCTTACAATCAAAAAAGAAGGGGCTGGCGGCACAATAGATAACTATGAAATATGAGCTGATGAAGAAAGTAAAAAGTAAAATTTTTAGGTGGAGGCAGGATAGGCTTCACTAAAAAAAAAAGGGGCTTTTTTGAAGCCTGCTGTGATGTCCAACACCATATAGAGGAGACTAGCATCCAGATTAGTATTTCTTTTAAACAGATTATGTTCTCTATTGAAGAATCTAGAACATTTAACCCATGCTCACCTTTGTAGGGCTGATAACCAAGTGGCCGTGACAAACTGGCCTGAAGATCAAACCTCAACTTTTTATTGGTGTTTGGAGTTGTTGCGGGTTGCGCAGTAAATTTAAAGGGTGTAGTAGTAGCTATAAGACAAAATACGACAAAAGTTAAAAAAACAAACAAAAAAAACCCGAAACCATACAACATGCATCTCTGCAGTACATGCAAATTTCCATCTGTGTTATCCCTTGACTGCAAGTTTAAAAAAAATACCTGTCTGCCAGAAATGCACTCCAAGCTTCCAAGTCCTGTTGTGGGCTGACGACACACAGGATTTTTGTAGACTTAGCCCTCGTTCACACCTGACCGTTTTGTAGCGCATTCTACGCTCGACGAACTCTCTACAAAACGCTCAAAAATATAAATCCTATTGTATTCAATGGTCTCGTCCCTAACGCGCTACAAAACAGCCCACGCCTGAAAAGGTACAGGTACTACTTTGGGCCGATTTTGCGAATCGCGGTAAAAAAAACGGTTGCGCATATGCAATACGCCTAGGTGTGAACGAGACCTTAGGCCTGGTTCACACCTGGGCGTTTTACAGCTCGTTCCTACGCGCTGTAAAACGCTCAACATGTGAAAAACAATGATTGCCTATGGGGATGGTTCCCACCTGGGTGTTTTACAGCACATAGGAACGCGCTGCAAAACGCCCTACGCCCAAAGAAGTACAGGAGCTTCTTTGGGGCGTTTTGCCGCGTGTTTCCATTGGTATTCCCGAGTGTGGATCTGGGTTAACAAAGCGGTAACCCCGAGCAACACTCGGGAATACAGCATACAGGTCTTACCTTGTCCGTGATCCCCCGCTGTGTCTTCGTCCCTTGCGAGCGGCCGCGTCGCAGGGGGGCGGAGCCGGCAGGAAATGTTTAAAAATGAAACTAAACTATTTTTTTAAATAGAGAAAAGAAAAAAAACAACAAAATCATACCGCCAGTGAAACGCGCGTTTCACTGAAAGAAAAAAAATGAGCATAAAAAAACCGCTCAGGTGTGAACCCAGCCTAGTCAGCCCTGCCCAGATCTCTTTTCCTGAGCTTCTCATACCAACACCCAATCCTATTCTCCATAACACAGACTAATTCTGTAGTCCCAAGATAAAAGACAAGTGGGGCAAATTAGACTCCTTTGAATAACACACAGGAATTGTGCACAAGACAGCTCTCAAATTCCGATTAGTAGTTTTTTGTATCAAAAGATGAACAAAAAAGAAAATTTAAAAAGAAAATATTAAAAATACCCCCCAAAAAGTTTAAAGTTCCCCGACCCCACGCATGCTAACTCTAAACCGATGAGTGAGCAATTCAGATTTTAAATGCATGAAACTAATTATAATATATATATATATATCCTCCAGCGCTGACTGGCAGAACGGACGGGGGAGGTACAGCTGGCTCTGCTTCTAGATAGGCAGAGCCAGCTGTCACTCACGTAGCTGGGCAAATCCAGACATAATTGTCGGGATCCGTTTCAGCTGCGGTATACTGAGCTTTGGGTCACGGGAGAACACTAGTTTGTGTCCTCCCGTTACCCTAAGGAGAACTATGGGGAAAAGGCCTGACCCCATAGTTCTCCTTTAATCACTGATAACACTAAACTGATGAACAGTAAAAGTGTTTTAATCGTCGCCTATGGGCGTTTTTTGCGATTTTGCGGGCGCACGCAATTTTAAGGCTTGACATGTTTGGTGACTATTAATTAAGAATAAATGTTTTATAACATAGGGAAACTTTTTTTTACATTTATGGTACTTTTTTCATTATATAGTTGAAAAAAAATAACCCGTAGTATTTAGTCCATCATGGGAGTGAGCTTGGAGGGGTGGCTACTTTAATATACTGAGGAGAGAGCAATGAGAGCCATCACTGCAGGCCCCAGGATCAATTTCCTAATCTTGGCTTTACTCCCTACTGAGTCAATGACATGGAACAGGCACACAGCCAGTGCAGTCTAAACTAAACTATTCGTGCACACTGTTTTTTTTGTCAATGGCTCACTAAGAACTGAAACAAGGAAATTACATAGTTTTGGTAAATCTAAAGAAGATTGTACAATAGGATTGTATAGTATAGGGCCAGCTGTAAACAGATCAGAGAAGCACTCAAACTGTGCAGGATCACCCACTGACAAGTTTGTAAATACCTGATGGATTCATGTTATTTTCCTCTGATTCTTCTTTGTGTAGTGAGATTTCGCTTGCTTCAGAATTCAGGTCACTCCCACATAGTAAACTTTCATTTGCATCCAGCACGTGTTCATCACTCACGTAGCTGGGCAAATCCAGACATAATTGTCGGGATCCGTTTCAGCTGCGGTATACTGAGCTTTGGGTCACGGGAGAACACTAGTTTGTGTCCTCCCGTTACCCTAAGGAGAACTATGGGGAAAAGGCCTGACCCCATAGTTCTCCTTTAATCACTGATAACACTAAACTGATGAACAGTAAAAGTGTTTTAATCGTCGCCTATGGGCGTTTTTTGCGATTTTGCGGGCGCACGCAATTTTAAGGCTTGACATGTTTGGTGACTATTAATTAAGAATAAATGTTTTATAACATAGGGAAACTTTTTTTTACATTTATGGTACTTTTTTCATTATATAGTTGAAAAAAAATAACCCGTAGTATTTAGTCCATCATGGGAGTGAGCTTGGAGGGGTGGCTACTTTAATATACTGAGGAGAGAGCAATGAGAGCCATCACTGCAGGCCCCAGGATCAATTTCCTAATCTTGGCTTTACTCCCTACTGAGTCAATGACATGGAACAGGCACACAGCCAGTGCAGTCTAAACTAAACTATTCGTGCACACTGTTTTTTTTGTCAATGGCTCACTAAGAACTGAAACAAGGAAATTACATAGTTTTGGTAAATCTAAAGAAGATTGTACAATAGGATTGTATAGTATAGGGCCAGCTGTAAACAGATCAGAGAAGCACTCAAACTGTGCAGGATCACCCACTGACAAGTTTGTAAATACCTGATGGATTCATGTTATTTTCCTCTGATTCTTCTTTGTGTAGTGAGATTTCGCTTGCTTCAGAATTCAGGTCACTCCCACATAGTAAACTTTCATTTGCATCCAGCACGTGTTCCTTTTTTTGTATTGATAAGCTTCCTCTTGATTCATGATCTGGTGTTTTGAAGCAAGAGGATTTTCTAGCAGGTGTCTTTATTAAAGATTGCTTGTGCTCATTATCTTTTGTGGTTTTAGAAAACCTGATGGAAATTAAACAACTATTATTTATAGAAACCGCAACTATCACAAAAGATACTGAATGAAAGCAGAAAAAATGGTTATTCTGGACATCGTATACTAAAACCATTAACTAAGTTATGCACCATACCGAGATTCAGAACTGCCCTATAAAACTAATGATGTAAAGCCAAGCCCCTATTAGGTGCAGGCAGGGCGCAGCAGGGGAATTCAGTCACAGCAACTGACATCGGTCTCTCCTCCCTGCTGGACACCGGCTGCAGCAGTCTGCATCCCCTTCAATCCCTTCTGCCTCTGCTGATACAGGCAGGGAGAGCAGTAGGGATCGAAGGGGACACAGACCGCAGCATGCAAGGGGGGAGCTGATGTGGCAGGCGGAACTGCATGTCCTGGGCATCAAGCAATAGGAATTGACAACTCCAGGCACCAGGGCGCAATTTCTTATCGGCATAGTGACCTGGGGTCTGGGATTTGTCCTGCTCAAATCATCTCTGAATTGGTGCCGACACTGTCCTCCCTACTGGAGGGTGGCTACTTTTGTTCCCTGTGGTCCCTGTGTAAAGTAGCCACCGCTCCAAGCTCACTTCCGTGATGGACATCAATTAGTGAAGTTCACTAATTTATATTGAGATTGTAGTCCATCACAGGAGTGAGCTTGGAGCGGCAACTATTTTACAACACACACAGGGACCATGGGGAACTAAAGTAGCCCCCCTCCAGAAGGAAGGTGTCAGAACGAATTTCGAGATGATTTAAAGGATCTACAGCCGAGTGATACACAAATAAGATACATTTTTGTTAATTAGGCTACCTAAATCTATTTTTAAGATTTAATTTCGCAGATTAGTCTCACTTTAAACTGGATTACTGCACACACCTGGAAGCGGTTGCTGCAGCCTAGAAGCGCCGGGTCCTATGACCTTCGCGCCCGGAAGTGACGTCAGACGCTCTGCGGACCCGGCCGGAAGTGCGCGAAAAAGCGTCACTTCCGCCTAATGACCCGTCTGTCGGAATATTCGTCCCGAATCTCCACGAGGGCCGCCGAACCAACAGACCGCCGAACCGGAGGGAAATGCCTGCTTCAGAGCTGCTTTGTACAGGTAGGAGCAAACACCACACACAGCCATTTAGAAGCAGAGGGCTTCACTCTGGGGGAACTCCCCTGAGTCCACCACACCAAAAAGGCCTAGTTGCCCTGCATACCCTTATGCAGGTAAACTACTGGCAATTGTTTTTTGGACAGTTGGGGCTGTCCTGGAAACCCCACCGTCATGGATACCCTAGGTCCACTGACCCTCTGCTGCACCCACGTCGGGGGGAAGCCCCTGCTCACTAGCACGTAGGCCTAGGAAAAATAACAAACGTTACGATGTCCTGCTCGGCCGGAGGTCTGCTCGGCCGTGTGTGTGTGCTAGGCTTGTGCTCCTTTTTATTTTGAGTGTGGGTGATGTGTTTCCTGTTCCGGTGGGAGGAGCCTATCTCTCTAATGCTGTCCTGGACGGTGACTAGAGAAATACATTTGTACTTAACATTATAAGAATAAGGACAAAAGGTTGCTTTACTTACCTAACATTCATTTTAGACACAGATTGAACCAAAACCCTTTTCTCTGATTTATTAGCCAGGATGCTTCGGCTGGCAGTGCTGCAACGCGCAGACTGTCTCTGACTGGCTGGTGTTTGTGCAGGGAAATCGAGTCCCTTCTGTGTTGTAGGACTTAAGATGAAGAATTTACTCTGTAACAATTTCTAAAAAGATGGAAAATATTTGAGCAAAACCGAAATACAGGTATACTTCAGACTTTAAGCAAAAGCGGGATACATGTTCTGCAAAAGTTAAGTAATCTTGGTGAACTAAGCCGTTACGCATATTGCTTTGAGTTGTAACTCAAAGATGGACAATGATGTTTAACCGCTTGAAGACCAGGTGTTTACACCCCCTTCCTGGCCAGGCCATTTGTCAGTGTTCAGCGCTGCGGTACTTTGACTGACATTTATTACGTCATGCAACGCTGTACTGAAACAAATTTTATACCATTTTTTGGGGACAGACAGAGCCTTCTTTTAGTGGTATTTAATCAGCACTGGGGGTTTTATTTTTTACTATATTCAGGAGAAATTACAGAATTTTTTTTTTACATTATGTTATAAAACAACTAATATTACCCACTTTTTTGGTAAAATATAAAAGACGGGGTCACGTCGGGTAAATCGACACCAAACATGTCAAGCTTAAAAATTGCGCGCACTCGCAAAAAAACTAGCATACCCAAAATTGGCCATAGGCGACGCTTTAATAGCTTTTACCGCTCATCAGTTTAGTGTTATCAGTGATTGATGGCCCTAGAACTATTGCTCTCATTCCGACGTTCGCGGCGATATGTAACATGTGCGGCATAATGGGCGCAATCGTCGTTTAAAATACGCCAGTTCTGATACAGATTACTGTGCCCAAGTAAATAAGGGGTGTTTGACAAAATTCCCTACAGCTGTTCCATTGTGTACAATCAACAAAACAGCACGGTCACCTGGTCAATAAACAATAAAAATCTAGTTAGCATAGGTGTGTTAAATAACATCAGCTAAAAGAATGCAATACATGAGAATACACCCTAAACATACCCTTGTATGCTGATAAAAAGTTTGGTATCTCTTCACCCAACACAACCCTATTTTTTATACTTTACCATAAAAAATGGGTAGTATATTTTGTTTGTGTGCAATAAAACTGATTTTGGTGTATTAAAACATTTGCAACTTTTGTATACAAAGCGTCTGCTTCAGAAAGTATATAAAATCGTTTGGGAATTTTAAGCAGTCAGAAATTTTGATTTTTATGTGTGTACAACATTTTTTTTTAAATGCTCGAGTCCAGGCAAACAGCGGAGTATACACTGAAATACACAAGGGAGCTGTATTACCTGCTAAAGTATTTCTGTCCATTCAGTTCTGAGATCTACACAGCTCCTTGTTAGCACATGCGCACTGCCTGTTTGTGCCATTTTCCCTTTTCCCACTCTAAGCTTTTCAGTACAAGCATTGCAAGTGACTGATACCAAGGCTAATTTTTCCGTACTACCACTACTTGCGCATTATATATATATATAGATCTAGCTATCTATCTATCTATCTATCTATCTATCCCCTCTAGAATTTCTCAGTGCCACTATTTTTTGCTTGCGGTTATTCTGTAGTTGTGTGTTCCATTTCTAGCTGGCTGCCATTTTAGGATAGTTTAAAAGGATGAGAAGTTTTATACACTTATGAATTTATAAAACCTGCAGAAACTTTAACAGTGACAATCTCAATTTTTGTCCTTAAATAGTTAGTCAGGTTGGAAAAAAAAAAAAAAAAACACAAGTCCATTGAGTTCAGCCAATAAAGATGAGAGCGAGAGAAAAAAAAACCCCCCTAAAAAACAGATCACTATACCCACAGTTACCCACTGTTTATCCAGAGGAAGGCAAAAAAAAAAAAAAAAGAAAAAACCCTATTAAGCATAGTTCAATTTGCTCCAACAGGAGAAAAAAATCCTTCCTGATCCCATGAGGCAATCAGATATTCTCTCTTTTACTATGTGTCAATATAATGGTTACAGTTGGACCTGCTCATATTTCACACACCTCAAAAAAAATGACAAATATGTATCTATTTATAACTAATACGGCATGATCTTTTCAGTCTTTAAAATCACCTTTGAACTACTGATTGGAGTCTTCTCAGCTTGTGTCAACAGGTTGGATTTCATTGCCATTATCTGCATATAAAAACAAAGCATTTTAAATGCTGGCTTCTGCCAATAATCACATTGTATAAAGTCCCTCCTACATGGTGTATCCTACACAAAAAATGGTAGGCAAAAAAAAAAAACCTGTCTAACCACTAATGTTAAACACAGAGGTTTTAGATACGTCTTCTGCAGAATATGTGAAAGCCCCACTGCCTCGTCAAGGCCCCTCTGTGTAGTGCGGTCCCAACTCTAACCTATGAGAGTCTCCATCTTGGAGCACATGTAGCAAAAGATAAAATTGGGTGCAAGTTCGCCACGAGGCAGCCCAACCTCCTTAACGGCTCCCAATTTTAGACAGGTGGCAAGTCCATTAGCACAACGCTGTGGAAAAAGGTAATGGTTCAAACCCTATCTGTAAAAAAAGTCAAGGCAACTGGACTTGCTGTATTTTTCTTGGACGTTTCACTGGTCATCCAACCAGCTTTCTCAATTCAGAATGACTTGTACAAAGATTCTCTGGGAATAAATAGGTTTGACATCTGTTAGACAGGTTTTTCTTTTGCATACTGGCTGGTGAGTGTGCTGGGAAACGTTTTGCTGTTGTACCATATAAAGCCCTCCAATGTGCACCTTGCTGTAAAGCTGGTGATAAGTTGATGAGTGCGTTTGCCATTTGTTTTGCTTGACTGATTTGGTGCAGTGACACACTGGGGGTCTCCGCTGCCGTTGTGATGTGTGGTGTCACTTGCGTGACCTTGTGCCTTTAAAAGGAGGTTGGGCTGCCTCCTGGCGAACCTGCACCCACTTTTATCTTTTGCTACATGTGCTCCAAGATGGAACCTGTCATAGGTTAGAGTTAGGACCGCACTACACAGAGGGGCCTTGACGAGGCAGTGCGGCTTTCGCATATTCTGCAGAAGACGTGTATCTAAACCTCTGTTTTTAACCTTAGAGGTTAGACAAAAAATGTTTGCATGCTGGCGTGTGCTGGGAAACTTTTTGCTGTTGTAATGCAAATTAAAATTATAAAGTGAACTATAATGGTCTCCGCAACATGAGACTGTCTGTCGGACATAGTGGAATTTGTCACACTATGGATGCGAGAACAGAACATTTTGGATTTTACCACTCTTGCCAATAATTTGCCACATTTATTTCCTCCTTTGTAGTATACTTCAATGAGCAATGGTTGATTTTATATTCCAGGACAGGTTGGAGTGCCTTTCCTATATCAGTCAGTTCCCACTACATGTGCTGTGCTTGGCATTCTTTGCGTTGAGAACATAACATAAGCCTCATCTTTTTCAGGTAAGGGATATTAGTAGGGATGTCCCGATACCGATGCTAGCATCGGAATCGGGCCAGATACAGGGCATTTTGACAAGTACTTGTCAAAATGCCCCGATACATAGCGCCGAAGCTTGCGCTATGTTTTTTTTCTTCTTACTTACCTTGCCGAGCGTTGCGTCACTGCTGCTCCGGTGGGCGGTGCTCCAGGTGGGGTCCTAATTTAGGTGGCCGAAGACTGCCAGGTGACCCCGCTCGGAGCGCCGCCCACCGGAGCAGCAGCGACGCTCGGCGAGGTAAGTAAGAAGAAAAAAAACAAAACCCGCAGCGCCGAGTCAGCTCTGGTCCGGCGAGTTGAGCTCCAGGTGGGGTTCTAATTTAGCTGGCCGGCACCTCTGAGCCAGCTAAATTAGAACCTTTCCCTTTTAAAAAAGTATCGGTAATTGGTATCGGCAAGCACATGAAGGGAAGTACTTGTACTTGGGCCTGAAAAAGTGGCATCGGGACATCCCTAGATATTAGTGGGGGGTTTTTTGAATGAGAAACCATAAGATGAAATCTGTAAGAGCTGAACAAAAGGAAGACAAAAAACATTGTGTTTAGGTGTTACTGGGTCTAAAGCTGCTCATTGCTATATGCTGACACTAGTTAGAAAGTGTGCCCCATCTACTTACAACAAATGTGTCCACTTCATTAGGTAATATGTTTAACATTTAAAATCCTAAATATAATTTTTCATAGAAGCAGATTATATGAACAGATACCATTATTGTGTTAAGAATTTAAATTCTGTACCTTGACTTCATCAATGGAACTGCTCACAGCATCCAAACGCTTCTGCTTTCTCTCCATGTATTTATCTATAGACTCCATTTTCTTGAAATGAGCTTCATGTAAACAAAAAGGTAAATAAATACAAAATTATTCTTTAAGGATTTACGCTAGAAGAAACTTGAATATATTCCGCTATTCAAAAATACCCCACTGTGTGTAACCTACAATAAATAATGACAATGTTGCCAAACCAACAAGGGTTAAAATACATTTCTGCATGAATCAAAGAGGCCCTATACAGAGCAGCGCTGACTTTAGGAAGTGACTATGGGGCATGTACATTTCCAACATGGGACAGGGTGATCCATAACAAGCTATGTTATGCATTTATCATCTGGGTCAAGTGTCCCTTTACAATCCCCATCGTAGATCCAGGAAACAGAGTTCCTCAACTCTGTCGAGAAGACAGGGATGTTGTTTAAGGAGGGGGGAAAGGCGACAATCAGGTTAACTTTATCACACAAATCACCGGGGTATCCACTGCTATGGCTAGAGGGTCCCTAGATCTGGAGACAAAACTTGCTCAGTATGTCATTAAATCTAAAGCCAGGAGATCCACATCCCCCACTTGAAAAAAAGAGGTCTTGAAACACCTTAAGGTGAAACTACTCTTTGGTAGTTTTCACCTACTACCGTGTTTCCCCGAAAATAAGACACAGTCTTATATTTTTTTTGGCTCAAAAAAACACACTAGGTCTTATTTTTGGGGTAGGTCTTATTTTTTTAATTTACAACAATCCACACTTATTCATGTAGAAAAGTCTACATGTATTCATGTACAAAAATATGGTGATCAGGGCAATCACGGGTGCTGTACCTTTCCAAGAGCAACTTGCTAACCAATCACTGGCCAGAATGAGCGAAGCTTTCACAATGGATTCCTCACAGGCGGAGTGCATTTTGTATCAGTCTGCCTGTGACAGGAACCGGCGCTATAGAGGCATTGGCTTATGCAGCTCTGCTCCCTCCGGTGCTGCCTCGCTTCCTCTAGCGCTGGCTTCATTGGCACCGCTGATTCTCTCCTGCCTCTCCCGGGGCTCTTCAAGTTCCCCCTTATGCCACCACCGGCCCTGGGAATGGTCACAACTAGGTCTTATTTTTGGGGTAGGTCTTATATTTTAGCAAGTCCCACAAATAGTACTAGGTTTTATTTTCGGGGTAGGTCTTATTTTCGGGGAAACAGGGTATAGTCCGGTCATGCTGACTGGTGACATTTTTGACTTTTTTTGAGACACTATCAAATTTTTCTAGTCCTGATGATAACTAATATTTATATTTGACATGGTATTCAAACCATATAACATGAAGACCTTCATTAAAGATTTCTGAGACTTTATGTATAATTTAGTTGCCGTCCAATACACACTGCTGCAAATCTACTGGATCCAAGATTCATTTTGTTTTAAAAGTTCTATTGGGTAATTAGTTGTTCACAGCTTGTAATAATTGTAGTTCTACTGCTGGTTACGCATCCAAGTTAAATCCGGTTGTTACCTTTACACAGACTTACTTGGTGTTGAAGATTTAGATCCAGCCTTAGATAAACGACCAGTGTGCCTTGGAATTTTTGTTGCTGGGGGTGAATTTCCTGCTGTAAGAAAACAAAAAAATGTTTAATGTTAGATTGTACAAAAAGTATTTAGCCAAAATGAAGGTGCAGCAAAATATTAAATATCTTGCATTTTCAAGATGAATAATTCAGCTCTAGAACCACTATAAAATGAGATCCATATACCAAAGCTGCAGATAAAGACTGCTCCTGTATGTGGAAGCATCAGTCTATCTGCAGCAAAAAAGAAAAAAGGCACACACACGACATTTAAAAGCTTACATTTTGATGCCCTTCAATTGAGCACCCTCAGTTTTGTTGCTTTTTTCCCCCCATAAAAATTAAATTGGGCTGTATAGTAATATTTCATGATACGCTCACTCTACACATGGCCTTTTCAAGGTCCAAGATATTTATTTTGGTGTGCTAGCTTCTTCTTGTTGCCCTCTACCTGGGTAGCTGGGATTTCTCACAGATACAACTAACTCTCCTCCACACAACACAATTAGGCTCTCATTGGACTGCACAGGAACCGAGCTTACACCAAAAACAAGCTGGACTTCTAGGAGTCCAGAGAATGTGATTCTAAAAGACAAGAACAGAACATACTGATGCTGCTCAACCAATTTAAGTGTGCATTAGTGCAGGACCATTAACTAAAAAACAAGGTTCAATGTTGATTTATGTATGTTAGAAATAGATAAAATTAGAAAAGATAAAAAAAGTGAAGTGTTGAGACACCCGATATATACATTCTTTATGTTACCAGAGACTCACATTTACCAAGTAGTAAGGAAAGCCCTGGGACTAAACCTTAAAGTATAAGCCAGCAATGTCTGCTCCTAAATTTCTATCTTAACAGTTCCCAGGATGAGATGCATCAACTTTTAATCTAACCTGCATGCATATTAGATACAAATAAGAAAAAGGCATATATGCAACATACTTTGGCCGAGTTTCTTTTTCTCGGAAATCACATCTTTAGGCCTTTGGCGCTTCCTTTGCCTCCTTGCTGAGCCAGGCCTGGCAGATTCTTCATCTTCTTCATTGTTATTTTCCTAAAGATGAGAATAAGCATAGAAATAAGCATCATGCATTTCTATGCATTATACCAAAAGGGTATTTTTTTTTTTTTTTAACACATACAATAAATAGACTATCTAAACATTAGTTTGTAAAGGTATACCTTTCAAATTCTAAAAATGGATAACCAAACTTTGGAAAGTGAAGACAACTTCTGAGCCAATAAGCAGCATAACAATCAGTTTCTAGATTTTATTACCTAAAGTGTGGGTACTATCCAATGTTTATAATGCAAAGGTGTATACTCTGTACTAGTTTTTATGAGTAACAAAATGTATGTATGTCTGGGCTTCAGCTTGTATAAGAGCAGTCTGTAAGCAAGCTTTTACAAAGCATTTGCAGGGCTTTTGGCAAGCTTTGTTGAAGCCACACTGAAAAGCTTTGCTGTGGGTACAATGAGTGATCAAAGAGCCACCTTAAAACCTTCCAAAGCGCTAGAATTCACTGATGCAACCACATCAACTCAAAATAATTTTGTTAAGGTGTGGATGGAAGATTAGGTAGCTGCTTCTCATACCTAGAAAATCAAACCCTGGTGTTGAATGGTGCAGAAAGTACCCACTTTCCTGGTACAATGAACAGTGACTGGAAATGAGGAATCCTGTTTTTCAGGGCATAACCCCGAGATATTCTCTGGCAAAATCAATCTAAAAATAGTCTCACCAGAAGCTAGAGCACAATGGCTGTTTCCATTCCTTAGACAGCAAAATGGTGATTAGGAAAGACCTCAGCAGAGCATTTTGGTCTGTGGAAACCAAAACGTACTGACCTTTCTTATGAAAAAAAAACAAACATATGGAAGTGGCAGATTGAGCTCAAGTGTCTCAATAACCACTTGGATAACTACATGGCATTTTTACGACAAGAGGAGGCCTCTAAAATCTCCTCTTTCCTCAGAATCAGAACAAGCATTCATTCCATGCATTCAAAAATCTGTGAGGCTGTGAACCAGGGAAGGAGGGGGACACTTTCTGAAACTAACACCCGACTGGTCTAACACCTTGGTGATTGGAGACAAAGTGTTCCATATGGGCCTGTTCACACGACGTCCGTATTCTGTGCTGACCTGATCTGTACGCTCCTGCACTAAATATGCATCCCAATGTATCCCTATGCGTTTTATGGGCTACAGTTCTCATGTGCGCAGTCCGTTCCTGACTGAAAAAATACTGCATGTCACAATTTGTCCGGTCAGGAAACGCACGAATGCGTCAAAAACGCAACGAAAACGGAACGCAATGCAGCTAAGCAAAAAAAAAAGTATTCTTGCTCCACTTTTTATGATATCATCGTTGGACTTCCTGGTTGTGGCGGAGCATCAGAGGAAAAACCAGCAGGTTGGGGTAGAGGTAAAGACATGAACTGCAAACATTTGGAACATGTCCATTACCTTTCCATGGACATACGAGTAAAGGAAAAAAAAAAATGTATCCGGGTAAGCTCGCAAATCCTCATATAAACTCCAGAACTGACCCTTGGAGTCCCGGAGCCTCCAGATTGGGTATACCCAATAACGACGTCTCCTGCGGGCTCGTTCTCTGCAGATTGCTGTAGCCAGTAGCACCGTGTCTGCAGACCCGCACCTGAAAATCATGTGAACAGGCCCTAAAGGTGGTCACTGTAAAACAGAAATGCCAGCTGCAGGTGCACGTTAAGGTTCTAAAGAGGGCTCTGAGGTTGAGAAGTTAGATAAACAGACCATTAATGTACGTTTTGCAAACGTGCACTTAGTTTTTGGATACAATTCTGCACTTTCTTTTTTTTTTTTTTTTAAAGAGAATTACCTGAATTTCTTCACACTTGGGCACCTGCTTAGCTTGGTCATGCTCATCAGCCTCCAGACTTATCACTGTAGAAATTAATTTATTTTGGATCTTCTTATTACGCTGACCACGTCGGTCAGTAACATGGCATGCAAGTTCTTCCTTTACCTCGCAGCTCTGAGATTCATCTTTATCACTCAAAGTGCAGCTGCCATCTGAGTCCTATTTGTGAGAAGAGACACAAAACAGATATGAAATATTACAAAATCAGTTATCTTGCTTCATATTGTAAATATTTTAAAAAGTTAAGTGGAGGCCAAATAGGACACACGGGTGAATGATTGAAAATCTTGCTGCACAGCAAGAAATGCAAAACAGCAGCAATGTGAGAGTTACGATTGGGGGTCAGGCATACAATTAATGGACCATTGCCCTGGTACAAACCCTGAGGCTGGGTTCACACCTAGGCATACGGAATATCCGTGCTTGCCGCGCGTTTCGACCGCAATTTGCGGTAAAAGAAACGCGCGACAGACGCGCATTTCCGAGGGTTATTCGGCTGTATCCTAATGGATACGCGCGGCAAATACGCCCCAAAGAAGCTCCTATACTTCTTTTGGCGTAGGGCGTTTTGCAACACGTTTCTATGCGCTGTAAAACGCCCAGGTGGGAACCATGCCCATAGGCAATCGTTGGTTTTCACATGTTGAGCGTTTTACAGCGCGTAGGAACGTGCTGTAAAACACCGAGGTGTAAACCAGGCCTTAGGCTAACCACAAATTATGCACATGTACCAAGGATGATGCCAAACGCAGGGTCCAATGCATTAAAGGCCTGCATCATTATTCTGGCAGTGTCTGGATATGGATGTTTCAGAGAGCTGCTGGAGGTGACACAGCGGCTAAGAGCAGCATTATAGAAATTTGCTAGAAGTCTTGCAAAAAAAAAAATCTCTGTGGAAATGTGCAAAAGAGTATTTCTCTCAGATCAGAGCAGAGAGAAGGCATCGCCTAAAAGACACTAGCAAAAAACAAAACCGAGGCAGGCTGGAATTGGGAGGGTTATGCAGGGCTGTCCATGGAAAAGACACATCTGTCTTATGTAATTATCAGAATACATCATAGAGCATTTAACAAATCAGAGTGTATATACTTACTTCACTCATCTGCTCTGGCAAGGCATCTGGATGAAAATGCTTTTTCAAAGCCTTGAGTAATCGATCTGCCTTTAATTTCAAAGAAGAAAAGGTAAATAAAAAGGGAAAACACCTCAGACTACCAACACTTAATGAAAATTAACTGTAACAATACTAATTGAACAAAACAAACCTGCAGGAAATGTTTTATTTTTTTTTAACTTGTACATCCAGTCAGACCATAAGATAGCTGTGCCAGGTACCTCATGGTTTAAGGAAACATTTATAAAATATAGGGATGCACGGATACCAGTGCCCATACTTGGCATGTTCATGAGAACTACCAGGGTTGCAGAGGATGCAGCTGGGACCTGGCTGTCCACCACCGTCCTGAAATCATTAGTCTATTTTTTTTAGAAAAACCGTATCGATACTTGGGCTGGAATTTTTTTTTTATCAGTGCATCCCATATAGATATATATCTATATAGATATATCTATACATATATACATACACACCAAATCATACATTAAAACAGAGATGCACAAATCCCGGGAGCCCTAATCCCTCTCCGATCCATCCAAAACATATGGCTTTAAGTTACCGGCTCCTGCAAATGCGAGAAGAGCGTATCAAGCTTGCGGAGCCAATATTTCATGACAACCCTTGTGGTGTCCATATTAATGAACAGTGAAAACTCACAGATTTGCGTGAGCTTCTCTGCCATTGAGATGAATGGGCTGTCATAGGCACAACGAGTCATCACATGCAGGTACACACCAGGGGTATGCAACCTCTTCCTTCCAGCTGTGGCGAAACTACACATCCCATCATGCCTTTGCAAGTCATTCCTATGTCTCAGTCGTGCAATGCCTCATGGGACTTGTAGTTCCACAACAGCTGTACTGTCTAGATTGCCTACCCCTGGTATACGATTGTAAATAAATGAAACCACTAAAACTATACGAGCAATCCACATCGCGAACACACATTACACCACCGCAAACACCCTCCATTCCCTACGTGAGAATGGCTGACAGAGATGAACCAGATGAGTCCTCCCGCTCCATGCCATCGCCGTACTCCATGAACATCCTCCATACCGTCCTTCTCACCTTTAAATTCGCTTTCAGTCCGGCTTGTTTCGCCAGCTTTTGTAGCTCCGAATACTTCAGTGTATCCAGCTCCAGTACAGATGGCACCTCCATGGTTCTGCGCCCACCGACCAGCCGACAAACGATGTGATCTACAGACAGATATCAACAAACACTGACAGGAACACTTCGAATCCGGCGCGCGGCTCCCAACGGCTCTCATTCAAAGTCATTCGCTCGAGTTTACTATTGGATGGGAGGTGCGTGAGACGCGGCGCGATCAGCCAATTAGCTTCCAAGGCAGTAGCATCTTCCCGCCCATTCTGGCTGCTCCTCGCGATACAGTTCTGTCGAGAACGCCGACCATAGCATCTGGGCATGTGCACACTTGATAGACCAGGATAAACGAGAGAACAGGCATTTATTTACAAAGAATTTTGTTCTAATGGTTAATTGTGACCAGGGCCGGCCTTAGGCCTTTAGGCGCCCTGTGCGAGAAAGCTTTACAGCGCCCCTCAGTGACCACACCCCTCAGTGGCCACACCCTTCAGTGGCCACACCCCCAGTAACCACACCCATTTATTACCCATATTTTTGGTAAAATATAAAAAGCGGGGTCACGTCGGGTAAATAGACACCAAACATGTCATGCTTTAAAATTGCGCGCAACCGCAAAAAATGACCATGCCCAAAATTGACCATAGGTGACGCTTTAAAAGCTTTTACCGCTCATCAGTTTAGTGTTATCAGTGATTGATAGCCCTACAATTATTGCTCTCATTCCGACGTTCGCGGCGATATGTAACATGTGCGGCGTAATGGGTGAAATCGTCGTTTTCACACGTATGTGCACCCGACGCCTATTTGCATGTGTGTATGTATGGGGGGGACTTTAAAATAAATGTAATTCTTTTTTATTTGTAACTTTACATTTTTGGGGGGGAAACTTTATTGCTATCACATAGGGGGGTTAGAAAACCCCCTTATGTGATAGCAAAATATGTGACAGGTCCTCTTTATGGAGACGTCAGGGGTCTCCAAGACCCCTAATGTCACCTAGGACCCCCCTGAAGAAGCTGATGAAGCAAAGATGGGGACACATAGTACTATGTAAACAGAAACAGGAACCATACCGCACTCCTTACCGGGATTCCCACTTGATGAAGATGGGTGCTCGAAATGACTGCGGATGGCACCGCCACATATGAACAGTAGAAAAATGTCACCACCACACCATGAGTTGAAAAAGCAAAATATTTTATTGCCAGTAGCTGTATCTCATTGGCAAGCGCTTTAGGGGCCTCGCAGGGTCCCCCATATCGGATGGCCAGCGCCCAGCGGTGAGGGGGAGAGAAGCCGCCCACAGGACGAGCTGTGTCGGCCGCACGGCGCCCTTGTTGCCATGGCGCCCTGTGCGGCCTCACTGCTCGCACACCCCTAAGGCCGGCCCTGATTGTGACGGTTAATAATATGCCACCCGTGGCAGTAAATGATGGATGCCATTTTATGTACATTCCAAAATAATATCGTAAGCAATTGCATAATGATGTAATTGCTTACAATGTTAACTTTGAATGTGAATAAAATGCCATAAATAATTTATTGCCACGGATGGCATATTATTAACGGTCAAAATGAACTACTACAAACTAATACTTAGTAAATAAAAGCCTGATTCCTCCTTCATCCCACTCTGTGTGTGTCATGTAATTTTTCTCCTTGGCACGTCAGCTTGCGAGAGCTCGCATAGCTGAGCGTGCTGAGATGAAAAATTTAATTTAGAATATGAGAAAC
>NW_017307178.1:708273-713243 GCF_000935625.1 Nanorana parkeri
GGGGGGGCATACTGCACAAAGGCCTTACCAGATTGGGCACAGGGGGGCAATGTGAGCAACATACTGCACAAAGGCATTAACTACAAAGTGAGAGGCAGTTGGCCTCTGGAAAAAAATTGCCATGGCAGTAATTTGACTCTTGATCCTACTCAAGACAAAACACTGTCTAGGTCAGACTGGAAGAAAAATTAAATTTGTTGGAGTGCTTCCTGGGATGAAACATACTTGATATAAGCCTTCCAGGTGCAATGATAGACCTTACAGAAGGTCAACTTCCTACATTTAGAAGCACAGGGACAACAGCTTCTAAGAGGCCTTTGTCCTTCAAGACCTGGGCTTCAATAGCCAGGCAGTTAAAGCCAGTGACTGAGGGTGGAATATTGGTTCTTGGGATGGTAGGTCTGGATTATCAGGAAGTGGCCGTTGAGAGTCTGCCAGGAGCTTGACTACGTCTGTGTACCACGGTCTGCTGGGTATGTTGAGAGCAATGAGGATCAGTGGAATGAATCATTGCATTTCGATCCTGCAAAGAAGGCGAGACAAGAGTTTCAGAGGAGGGAAGACATAGATCAGGCTGAGGGAGCTAACTTAGGGCAACTAGAAGATCCAACCATCTTTTGGAAGATTTTGGTAAGCAGAAAGAAAAGTGAAAAGTAAGGGCATGCAATCAAAGTGTGTCTTGCACCTCAGCCACAGAATCTGTTGCATATGGACAGACAGGAGACCATCCTGGAGATTAGTCTGAGGGTATCTGCCATGACATCTACTCTGTAGTGAAAGACCACAGGGAAGAGCTCTTAATGTTTAAAAGCAGTGGGGTCTGTCTGGATGGTCCCAGGGTCCCAAATCATAGCCTTTGACCATACAGATAAGGACTGACACATCACAGTGGTAACAACAGCAGATTGCATAGCAGGGCAATAAAGGCCTTAAAGTGGGCCTCCAACCTCTTCTCCTCATGGTCCTTAAAAACAGGGACATCCGCTACAGGGACTGTTAATGTCTTGTTAAAACACCTGGATCTACAACAGGGACAGACCATTCGTAACAAGGAGAGAGCCCCATGCAGGATTCAGTGCCCTAAGCACAATACAGGCCAGCTCCACAGTTTCCTTCTTGAGGGGTCCAGGTACAGTCTGCCAAGGATAAAACCAATTAGGATACCTGTTAGTTGCCGCAGTGGCTGTGAACAGCTTAGGGAGACTTGCTAGAAAATATATATAACCAAAGGAGCCCTCCTGTGGTCCAAAGGGTTAATTGGAATCCAGCACGGCTGCCCCGTAGCAGACAAGGGATCCTGAAGGCTGTATGAGAAAGAAAGAAAACAACGGGCGCCTGACCTGGTGCAGTAATCCTTTTTATTGGTGAAAGGAATAATAAAATACAAGAAAAATTTCAAGAAACATTTCAGATTCGACTGATCGTCCTCATTAGATGAGGACGATCAGTCCAATCTGACATTTTTCTTGCTCCACTTGTGAGTACATTGTATTTTATTATTCCTTTCACCAATAACAAGGATTACTGCACCAAGTCAGGTGCCCGGTGTTTTCTTTCTTTGATATTATAAGTGGTCTGCTCCATAAAGTATATGTATAGTCAAAACCTATTTATTACGTTTTAGATTGGGAAGGGTGAAAACTCCTATACATTTTCCCCTTCTCTTCCTGTTCTGGACACTTAACAGAAAGGGAGAGGAAATTTCTCTAAAGTGAAGGAAATGTTTATTCTTACACAGTTAACACCAGAACAAGTGTCCCCATTTGAAGATTTCTGCTCACCGCCGGTTTTTGTGGCATTCTAATATCTTGGATTTTCCATAACTTTCTGTCTTGGTAACATTGATTACCAGTGCAGCAGAGACGCAGCAAAAAAAGATTAGAAAAGGGTTCTAATCCTTCCACACACGTCTAAAACGAAAAAAAAAAATGCATACACGTTAACCACTTATGTACTGCTGGACATTTTAAAATGGCTAAGAGGTGGAGGTTTATTTCTGCAATGCGGTTTATAAATGACATTGCAGAAATACACATCGGGCAGCCACTGTACCAGTTTAATGGCTTTGCACCCAGCCATTTGAGGGCAGCTCGGTTCACAGGCACAGTGAACAGACCTGGTCTGAGCAACTGTGTACCTTGTGATCAGTGATGACCAGTCACAGATGTCAACAGTGTACTGTTTAAATTTGAGTTAAAGTTAAGGTGCCCATACACTTTACAACCCTCGCAAAACTTTTGTCTTGCGAGGGTTGTAAGGTACTTAAAAAAAACGTACAATCTGCCCATCTTGGACAGGCAGATCGTACTTGCGATGACTGCAATGAGGGGCGGCTTGCGAGGACGGCAAACGGGCAGTGTGCGTGTGCGCACACTGGCCCGTTCGGCAGTTGTTAAACAAGCAGGCCACTAACTCGCCGAGAATCGTACGATTCCCGGCGGGTTTTCCAGCCTGCTTGTTCGATGGAAGATGTGTGACCGTACAGTAGAAACGGTCGCACGCCTTCCATACACTGCACGATTCTCGTACGATCGCGGGATTTCCCTCGTACGAGAATCGTGCAGTGTATGGGCACCTTTAAACCCAGGTAAGGGGGCCGGTTAGAGACCAGATGAAATCTAATTTGGCCTTCAGACAAATTTGGTTAAGTTCACTTTTAACCTGACAGTGTTAAATAACTCTTAATAAAGTAAGGATATTGGGAACATTACAGATTGGAACCAAAGTAATATGGTATTGTCAGCATGCACACATCAGGACCTTTAGTATAGCCTTTAATGTAATTGCTTTTAAATGCTATAGCCAAGGGCTTCACAGCCAGTTCAAATGGTAAGGGGAGTTTTGGGTAGTTCGTATACACACATGCACAAATTTGTTGGTACCCTTCCATGAAAAAAGAAGAACGCACCATTTCCTCAACAAATTCAAGGCACCTCCTTCCAGAGACAGCAAAGCAGCCTCAATACGTAGCTGAGCCTTTATCATATTTCACAGTAGGCACATGTAAGCATAGAGCTGATGTGACTTGCCAAAAAAAAAAAGCTCCAGTTTTGACTCACCTGTCTAAATGCCATTCTCCCAGAAGAATTGTAGCATGTCAATATGCATTTTAGCAAATTCCAGTCTGGCTTTTTTCTTTCAACAACGGAGTCCTCCTGGGTTCTCTTCCTTTGAGCTCAGTTTCACTCAGAAAGTGACAGATGGCGTGATCATACACTGATGTACCTTGACCTTGGAATTCAGCTTGTATCTCTGGAAGTTTTCCTTGACTCTGTCTACCATTGGCATTATCCTTCTGTTTAATTAGAGGTCCTATGGACCTTAAAGGGAATCTAAACCCGTTTTTTTTTTGCATATATCTACTGCTAGCAAGCAGTAATTATATGCAAAAGTATTTTTTTTTTAAATAACCCGCTTTAACAGCAGTTTAAACTTACCCCGTCTTCACCACGCGCTCCCGTCCGAGAATCCAAAACTGCTAGGGGGGGCGCAAAGCATCTTGGTGCGGGCGCATGCGCAGTTCGGATTTTCGGCCGGGAGACGAGCAGAGATGCAAGGAAAGTCTATGCACGCGTGCACCCGCATGCAGACACCGCGGGATCGGAAGTGCCTGCAAGGACAGAGGAGTCAGCGCTGGATCGGAGAACCACCGCACCGCTGGAGGGACAAATGAAAACATCAGGAAAGAAGAAGATAGGATTATGAGACATCATTTAAGGTAAGTGCTAACATTAACATTGGGGGGAGGGAAACAAATGTTTGACTTTAATGTCACTTTAAGGATTTTAGTAATATTGCAACTGTAGTTGTAAGAACATCTTTCTGATCTACCCAGACAACTCTCTCTTTTGCTTTCACTGGTCCATGTTCAGTGTGGTACTCAGTGATAAAAACAACAGATTGGCTACTTTTCCCAATTTAAATAGATTGACTAACTGGTTACAAGACTGACGACATGTATGATATTACTTACAGAATGCAGTTTGAGATATCAATATGATGCAGTTACTTGCAATCTTTTCTAGGAGTACCTACAAATATGTCCAAGCAATTTTAAAAGATCTTTGTAAATATTATAAAATACTGTATACAGTATTAAGAGTATCGATTGGTGTCATTAAACCCTCAGATTTTTTAACATAAATCAATACTGTAATGTGTGCCTTACTGTAATCCATGGTTGTTTCCCTTCTCTTTGCTGCTCTTCCTTTTAAATCCTCATCTCTTCATATATAGATTTAAAAGGAAGAGCAGCAAAGAGAAGGGAAACTACCATGGATTACAGTAAGGCACACATTACAGTATTGTTTTATGGTAAAACATCTGAGGGTTTAATGTCACTTTAATATTTGTAACTGTGTCTTTTTTAACATGTATGATTGCAGAAAAAAAACTTCATCATATTAGCATTATTAGTATATTAGCATTGAGATACCAGCAAATCACCCATGGATGTCTAAGAAAAATTGATTTTACCAAGAGTGCAAAAAAACAGGACTTTTGTCTTGCATCTAAAATACATTTATTAAAGTACATAATTGGTCAAAAGGGAGTTAATTCTTCAATGCATGGGTTTTGCAGCCACCTTCAGATGATTAGACACTGGCAAATCAATCAAAGCTAAAAGAGAGCCCTGTGTAACCCCTCTCACTCACAGCCTGTCTAAGTTTTGTAGCAAGCGGTAAATGAATGCATCATAAAAACCAGAGGGGTGGGTTCTGTGATGTGAGGGATGAGGCATCCAAAAGCAGTCCAACAGAGGGATGGGTAGCACAGCAAACATCAGCTAATAGGTCCATGAAAACACCAACTAACCCCAACAGGGAACCATAACAGAAGGGGCCCTTGTATTAGAGGGCAGTCTGTAGAACCTTGCGGTCGAAGCTAGCATTTGCAAAAAAAATTCTTTTAAAGAAAGAAGAAGTGGGATTTTGAAAGCACCAGAAAATGACAACTCCAACCACAATATG
>NW_017307179.1:0-3901 GCF_000935625.1 Nanorana parkeri
GGGGAGGGGATATATTAGAATGGCACCTGGACGTGGGGGGGATATATTACAATGCTTTCAGTGATGCAGCATCTATGACCTTCTTCACCGGCACCAACATCTTCGGCCATCTTGGCCATGGGGAGTCCCTTCATCCCGGCACCTGGCAGATGCGGGGATGGCACACTAAGCCGGGCACATGAACTCTCCAGAGTCAACCAAAACATTGACATATTATTACTGTCAGTCATTTTTGGTGTCACCCCCCTCCAATGGTGTCACCCGGGTGCAGGCCGCACCCCCCCCCTGTGACATCACTGCTCCCAGTCATCATGTGACCACTTTTTATAAAACATTCTTAATCTAAACCTACCGAAGCCACTTGGAAGGAATTATTCGTCCCTCGGTGGTCCAGATCGTGGCACATACAGGATACAAACAAGGCAAAGATTTCGATATCCCTAAAAAAGAGAGAAAATAAAATCAATTTGCATCAGAAAATGGCGGCGGTCGGATGAAATGAAGCCATATGGAAACCAACGCAAAGAAAGCAGCATCAAGAATCAGTCCTATTGCCATGGTAACAGATCCGAGTCACCGTCTCATTCTCCCCGGGCGAAGGAGGGGGAAACCTGACTGGGCTGATTTTGCTCCAATCAAGAGTGGACAGGAGGCGTTAGGCCAGCCCCCGCAGAACTGATCTGCTCATCTCTCTGCAGGAGAGCGCCACCCAGTGAGGGGTATGTACTCACTCCAGATAGTTGACCAGTTCCAGGTTCTTGTAGAGGAGATAGCAGAAATGCGTCACAGAGAAGGCGTGCATCCAGTTGTGATACGGAGGGTCCCTGTAACCCTTCTTCACCATAAGGCAAAACCTGCAGGGACGAATCATTACCTATCATTAGGCTGCCACCAAAACTACACCTCCCGTCATGCCCTGAATTAGGCTGATGGACTGGGACAAGGTCAGCGAGAGGCAGTGGGCGGAGATAAGTGTGGGGATGGGTGGAGCTAGGCTTGGTGTACCTAGGAGGTCATCAGCAGTGACCAGGATGAAAGCCCAATGTGACGTCACTAGTTCTAGGAAACGCAGGGGACACAATGGGTGACAACGCTGCATTTCGCTGACTGGGCTGCAGCGGTGACACCTGATTACAGGAAGATTTGGTTTAAAACCCAAAGTTCTACCTTAAAACTAGAAAATATTTGCATATTCCGGCATTCCGATTCACCGTGGCCCCACTCATTGGCTGATTTACTGAAGGTAATTAATTAATTATAGTAATTATATAATTATAGCATAGACAATGAGTGGGTGTGGCCATAATTAAGCATAGACAATGAGTGGGTGTGGCCATTATAAAGCATAGACAAGGACTGGGTGTGGCCATAATTACAGCATAGACAATGACTGGGTGTGGCCATAATTAAGCATAGACAATGAGTGGGTGTGGCCATAATTAAGCATAGACAATGACTGGGTGTGGCCATAATTAAGCATAGGCAATGGGTGGGTGTGGCCATAATTAAGCATAGACAATGAGTGGGTGTGGCCATTATAAAGCATAGACAATGAGTGGGTGAGGCCAAAATTACAGCATAGACAATGAGTGGGTGTGGCCATAATTAAGCATAGACAATGAGTGGGTGAGGCCAAAATTACAGCATAGACAATGAGTGGGTTTTGCCATAATTAAGCATAGACAATGACTGGGTGTGGCCATAATTAAGCATAGACAATGACTGGGTGTGGCCATAATTAAGCATAGACAATGACTGGGTGTGGCCATAATTAAGCATAGGCAATGGGTGGGTGTGGCCATAATTACAGCATAGACAATGACTGGGTCTGGCCATAATTTAGAATAGACAATGAGTGGGTGTAGCCATAATTAAGCATAGACAATGAGTGGGTGTGGTCATAATTAAGCATAGACAATGAGTGGGTGTGGTCATAATTAAGCAGACAATGAGTGGGTGTGGTCATAATGAAGCATAGACAATGAGTTGGTGTGGTCATAATTAAGCATATACAATGAACAGGTGTGGCCATAACTAAGCATAGACAATGAGTGGGTGTGGCCATAATTAAGCATAGACAATGACTGGGTGTGGCCATAATTAAGCATAGACAATGACTGGGTGTGGCCATAATTAAGCATAGACAATGACTGGGTGTGGCCATAATTAAGCATAGGCAATGGGTGGGTGTGGCCATAATTACAGCATAGACAATGACTGGGTCTGGCCATAATTTAGAATAGACAATGAGTGGGTGTAGCCATAATTAAGCATAGACAATGAGTGGGTGTGGTCATAATTAAGCATAGACAATGAGTGGGTGTGGTCATAATTAAGCAGACAATGAGTGGGTGTGGTCATAATGAAGCATAGACAATGAGTTGGTGTGGTCATAATTAAGCATATACAATGAACAGGTGTGGCCATAACTAAGCATAGACAATGAGTGGGTGTGGCCATAATTAAGCATAGACAATGACTAGGTGTGGCCATAATTACAGCATAGACAATGACTGGGTGTGGCCATAATTAAGCATAGACAATGAGTGGGTGTGGCCATAATTAAGCATAGGCAATGAGTGGGTGTGGCCATAATTAAGCATAGGCAATGAGTGGGTGTGGCCATAATTACAGCATATACAATGAGTGGGTGTGGCCATAAGTAAGCATAGACAATGAGTGGGTGTGGCCATAATTAAGCATAGGCAATGGGTGGGTGTGGCCATAATTACAGCATAGACAATGATTGTGTGTGGCCATAATTTAGAATAGACAATGAGTGGGTGTGGCCATAATTAAGTATAGACAATGAGTGGGTGTGGCCATAATTAAGTATAGACAATGACTGGGTGTGGCCATAATTAAGCATAGACAATGACCGGGTGTGGCCATAATTAAGCATAGACAATGACTGGGTGTGGCCATAATTAAGCATAGACAATGACTGGGTGTGGCCATAATTAAGCATAGACAATGACCGGGTGTGGCCATAATTAAGCATAGACAATGCCTGGGTGTGGCCATAATGAAGCATGAGTGGGTGTGGCCAGTTGTGGTTCCTCTCCAATTATCGATGGGCAGAGGGCGGGACATACCTGACCAGCGTCGTCCGATCCATCTTGTAGTTATTGACGAAGTTCATGTCCTCAAACATACTGAGAATAGCCTGTGAGAGGAGGCGGAGGAGAAACGCGTCAGCATACATGGGGCAGTGCCTGACTATAATATAGGACAGCCAGCAAGATTGCTGCCCCAAGAGCTGAAAATCTAACGTCTGGCAGCTGCAGAGTTGCTGACCTGGCGGGAATGGGAGTCATTGAGTATATTGGATATTGCCGTCTGGCAGGGTAAAGGGTTAAGTAGATACTTTGCATATTGTAACTCTGGAACTCGGAGGGTTAATGGGATGTGGTGCAGTCTGGGATCTCAGGGGTTACGTGGATGTAACCCCACAGTAATACCCACCACCCAATGACCCCACTAGTAATACCCACCACCCAATGACCCCACTAGTAATACCCACCACCCAATCACACCTCGAAAAATACACACCACCCAATGACACTGAGTAATACCCATCATCCAATCACGCTATGAGTTATACCCTCCATCCAATAACACTATGGGGTTCACACAGCACTAGTAGATTACCCCGATGAGTACGGGAAACTCTTGGGTGGGTTAATATTAGGAACTCTGTATGCAGAATACAAGACCTTTTCAATGTTTCAGCACCAAAAAATTGTCACCAGATGCCCCGCCCCCCAAGCCTATCATGTGATATCACTTACCATAATGGTGTCGTCTTCAGGGAGGGATCGGGGGGTGTAGCAGAACTGTGCAAAATTCGGATCGATCTGGGAGACCAGCTGAATCCCTTTGCTCTGTAACTTATTTGTTT
>NW_017307179.1:4152-8307 GCF_000935625.1 Nanorana parkeri
CCCACTAGTAATCCCCCCCCCCCAATGCCCCCATGAGAAATCCCCCCCACCCAATGACCCCACTAGTAATACCCACCACCCAATGACCCCACTAGTAATACCCACCACCCAATGACCCCACTAGTAATACCCACCATCCAATCACACTTTGAAAAATACACACCACCCAATGACACTGAGTAATACCCATCATCCAATCACGCTATGAGTTATACCCTCCATCCAATAACACTATGGGGTTCACACAGCACTAGTAGATTACCCCGATGAGTACGGGAAACTCTTGGGTGGGTTAATATTAGGAACTCTGTATGCAGAATACAAGACCTTTTCAATGTTTCAGCACCAAAAAATTGTCACCAGATGCCCCGCCCCCCAAGCCTATCATGTGATATCACTTACCATAATGGTGTCGTCTTCAGGGAGGGATCGGGGGGTGTAGCAGAACTGTGCAAAATTCGGATCGATCTGGGAGACCAGCTGAATCCCTTTGCTCTGTAACTTATTTGTTTCCTCCTCGCACACCTGATAACGTACGACACGAGGAAGGTCAGTGGTGAGCATCTCATATCAAAGAGTATTAATCCAGGCAACTGATCAGCCACCAATCAGAATTCAGCTCTCACACCAATCTGACTGATGTCTGTGCCCATTGGCCATCATAGTCATGCACATCGTGCTGGATAGTGAGAGTTGTACTCCGAAAAATGTAACTACTCTATACGGGGCAGCCCAAGATCCTGCAAAGCCAACCATACGTAGGAGGCAGGGCTTCGACCCCCGCTGACCTCAGAGCTCTGATTGGCCCCTGCCCCTCAAATCTGTTTAATCGTCCGGCTCCGCTATCAGCCAATTGACACGCCCCATTGGTCTATAGCTTGCCGCTGTTACCTAGATCATGTGACAGGTTCACTTTAATGACCCCCCCCCCCCCCCATTCCCATCTCTCTCAGTACAGCTTTCCTTTACAATTTCGATGTTGCAGTGAAATTTTAGGGCCCTTTAAGTCAGAAGACGGATCCCCGAGGCCGACTGACTCAACAGGAAGTCAAGTGGAGGGCAGATATTCAATAAAACGGCGAATCTGCCTCCAGCTGGGCGCGGTAACGGCGCGGCGGTCCCTCTAACTGGAAATGAAGCAGGTTCAGTGCTTGTTACTGAGGCCCCCGGGATAAAGTTATGAGTCACCCCGGGGAACATCTTGGACGTTCTGGAGAGGAACGGATGGTGATGACGATACTAAGAGGAGTGTTGTCACTGTGTCCGGTGACTGCTGACTATGCGGTATCAATGGAGGCCAATATCGAGTAGAAGGAACTACATAGGGCTCCTCCCTCCACCCGATAACGGGCCCTAAGAGTCTCTATTCAGTATAATGGAGGAGCATGAAGACAGATGTTCAAAGAAACAATCCTTCTATTATTTCATATTAATCCAACACGTTTCAGGGGCCAAATGCACCCGTTTCCTCAGGACCAATCAAGCCAAGATACGCAGATCAGTCAGGTCAGTCCACGCACGTGTTCTGTAACATTCATGTCAATCTATTTATTAGTAGATAATGAGAATCAGACACATTTTGTATTCATTACAACCATAGCTCGCTCCTCCTGCCACGTCCATGAGGCGCACCCATGCTCCAGACCCGGGTGCACGGCTACTGTTATGTGACAGTTGTGTTAGGACTTCAGTCCTCAGCGTGCAATGCACATTGGCAGAAGTGCACGTGTGTGATAGTGGCGACAGGACTTCAGCTCTCAGCGTGCAATGCACATTGGCAGAAGTGCACATGTGTGATAGGGGCGACAGGACTTCAGCTCTCAGCGTGCAATGCACATTGGCAGAAGTGCACATGTGTGATAGGGGCGACAGGACTTCAGTCCTCAGCATGCAATGCACATTGGCAGAAGTGCACATGTGTGATAGTGGTGATAAGACTTCAGTCCTCACCATGCAATGCACATTGGCAGAAGTGCACATGTGTGATAGTGGTGATAAGACTTCAGGCCTCAGCATGCAATGCACATTGGCAGAAGTGCACATGTGTGATAGCGGCGACAGGACTTCAGCCCTCAGCATGCAATGCACATTGGCAGAAGTGCACATGTGTGATAGTGGTGATAAGACTTCAGTCCTCACCATGCAATGCACATTGGCAGAAGTGCACATGTGTGATAGTGGTGATAAGACTTCAGTCCTCAGCATGCAATGCACATTGGCAGAAGTGCACATGTGTGATAGCGGCGACAGGACTTCAGTCCTCAGCATGCAATGCACATTGGCAGAAGTGCACATGTGTGATAGTGGTGATAAGACTTCAGTCCTCAGCATGCAATGCACATTGGCAGAAGTGCACATGTGGCGACAGGACTTCAGTCCTCACCATGCAATGCACATTGGCAGAAGTGCACATGTGTGATAGTGGCGATAGGACTTCAGTCCTCAGCATGCAATGCGCATTGGCAGAAGTGCACATGTGTGATAGCGGCGACAGGACTTCAGTCCTCACCATGCAATGCACATTGGCAGAAGTGCACATGTGTGATAGTGGTGATAAGACTTCAGTCCTCAGCATGCAATGCACATTGGCAGAAGTGCACATGTGGCGACAGGACTTCAGTCCTCACCATGCAATGCACATTGGCAGAAGTGCACATGTGTGATAGTGGCGATGGCACTTCAGTCCTCAGCATGCAATGCGCATTGGAAGAAGTGCACATGTGTGATAGCGGCGACAGGACTTCAGTCCTCACCATGCAATGCACATTGGCAGAAGTGCACATGTGTGATAGCGGCGACAGGACTTCAGTCCTCACCATGCAATGCACATTGGCAGAAGTGCACATGTGTGGTAGTGGTGACAGGACTTCAGTCCTCAGCATGCAATGCACATTGGCAGAAGTGCACATGTGTGATAGTGGTGATAAGACTTCAGTCCTCACCATGCAATGCACATTGGCAGAAGTGCACATGTGTGATAGTGGCGACAGGACTTCAGTCCTCACCATGCAATGCACATTGGCAGAAGTGCACATGTGTGGTAGTGGCGACAGGACTTCAGTCCTCAGCGTGCAATGCGCATTGGCAGAAGTGCACATGTGTGATAGCGGCGACAGGACTTCAGTCCTCAGCATGCAATGCACATTGGTAGAAGTGCACATGTGTGATAGCGGCGATAAGACTTCAGCCCTCAGCATGCAATGCACATTGGCAGAAGTGCACATGTGTGACAGGAGTGGAAGGAGACTGCGCTCTAGACCGCCCCAATGTGCACCGGAAGTCGGGCCTGCACAGGCACGCACAATTGTAGTGTGATGTGGGAACGAGCGCCCCCCCCGGGTGACAACGCTGCTCCTAATGATGATCGGGTGCCACCCAGCAACAGGAAGAGGGATTAGGCCTTCTGTACATGGAGGGGGTGGTATTGCTGCAGGAACCCCCACATACAGTGTGCAGGAGACATCATGGCACACAACAATTTCTTGAATGAAAACAAAAGAATTTGCAACACTTTAAGGGGCCCAATGCGCCCCACATATCAGAGCTATGAGAAGGCTGATACAAGTGCAGTCATTCCAGTTTGGTTTGCAGATCGAATATATGTTTTATCATTGCATCTCCCTTCATATAGCCCTGAGGAAGGGAGTGCATTCGACCCCCTGAAATGTGTTGGATCATTCTGTAACATTATCAACCGATAAAGAGATTTACATTAGTAGATAATACTACAGAATAAGCCAACATGTCTTACGGGCCAAAATATTCCTCCCCCTCATGGCTGTAAGAAGGGAGATACAATGTTATAAACACTCAGTCCACTTCCATACACTGTATATCACCCCCCTGGGTCCTAATCACAGGGGGGGCGCTGATCTCCACATTGAAATGTTGCCATTTTGCTTCTATTTCTTTCTTTTTGTTAGTATTTAAAGGAGAACTATGAGGGGGGGAGGGGGGTGCTTTTCACTCACCTCATAGTTCTAGCCGACCTGTGACAATGGGACTGTCACAGGTCGGCTCAGCAGATCGGGAACACATACCGTTCGCTCACCTCTCGATCCTGTCACGGCTCTCTGCTGTGACAGGGGAGGGGCTGGATTCCCCTCTCCCCGCTCCGATCCGCCAGCGCTGACTGGCGGAACGGACGGGGGAGGG
>NW_017307179.1:8438-11402 GCF_000935625.1 Nanorana parkeri
GACTTCAGTCCTCAGCATGCAATGCACATTGGCAGAAGTGCACATGTGTGATAGTGGTGATAAGACTTCAGTCCTCAGCATGCAATGCACATTGGCAGAAGTGCACATGTGTGATAGCGGCGACAGGACTTCAGTCCTCACCATGCAATGCACATTGGCAGAAGTGCACATGTGTGATAGTGGTGATAAGACTTCAGTCCTCAGCATGCAATGCACATTGGCAGAAGTGCACATGTGGCGACAGGACTTCAGTCCTCACCATGCAATGCACATTGGCAGAAGTGCACATGTGTGATAGTGGCGATGGCACTTCAGTCCTCAGCATGCAATGCGCATTGGAAGAAGTGCACATGTGTGATAGCGGCGACAGGACTTCAGTCCTCACCATGCAATGCACATTGGCAGAAGTGCACATGTGTGATAGCGGCGACAGGACTTCAGTCCTCACCATGCAATGCACATTGGCAGAAGTGCACATGTGTGGTAGTGGTGACAGGACTTCAGTCCTCAGCATGCAATGCACATTGGCAGAAGTGCACATGTGTGATAGTGGTGATAAGACTTCAGTCCTCACCATGCAATGCACATTGGCAGAAGTGCACATGTGTGATAGTGGCGACAGGACTTCAGTCCTCACCATGCAATGCACATTGGCAGAAGTGCACATGTGTGGTAGTGGCGACAGGACTTCAGTCCTCAGCGTGCAATGCGCATTGGCAGAAGTGCACATGTGTGATAGCGGCGACAGGACTTCAGTCCTCAGCATGCAATGCACATTGGTAGAAGTGCACATGTGTGATAGCGGCGACAGGACTTCAGCCCTCAGCATGCAATGCACATTGGCAGAAGTGCACATGTGTGACAGGAGTGGAAGGAGACTGCGCTCTAGACCGCCCCAATGTGCACCGGAAGTCGGGCCTGCACAGGCACGCACAATTGTAGTGTGATGTGGGAACGAGCGCCCCCCCCGGGTGACAACGCTGCTCCTAATGATGATCGGGTGCCACCCAGCAACAGGAAGAGGGATTAGGCCTTCTGTACATGGAGGGGGTGGTATTGCTGCAGGAACCCCCACATACAGTGTGCAGGAGACATCATGGCACACAACAATTTCTTGAATGAAAACAAAAGAATTTGCAACACTTTAAGGGGCCCAATGCGCCCCACATATCAGAGCTATGAGAAGGCTGATACAAGTGCAGTCATTCCAGTTTGGTTTGCAGATCGAATATATGTTTTATCATTGCATCTCCCTTCATATAGCCCTGAGGAAGGGAGTGCATTCGACCCCCTGAAATGTGTTGGATCATTCTGTAACATTATCAACCGATAAAGAGATTTACATTAGTAGATAATACTACAGAATAAGCCAACATGTCTTACGGGCCAAAATATTCCTCCCCCTCATGGCTGTAAGAAGGGAGATACAATGTTATAAACACTCAGTCCACTTCCATACACTGTATATCACCCCCCTGGGTCCTAATCACAGGGGGGGCGCTGATCTCCACATTGAAATGTTGCCATTTTGCTTCTATTTCTTTCTTTTTGTTAGTATTTAAAGGAGAACTATGAGGGGGGGAGGGGGGTGCTTTTCACTCACCTCATAGTTCTAGCCGACCTGTGACAATGGGACTGTCACAGGTCGGCTCAGCAGATCGGGAACACATACCGTTCGCTCACCTCTCGATCCTGTCACGGCTCTCTGCTGTGACAGGGGAGGGGCTGGATTCCCCTCTCCCCGCTCCGATCCTCCAGCGCTGACTGGCGGAACGGACGGGGGAGGGGGCGGGTACCTCTGCCTCTAGATAGGCAGAGCCAGCTGTCACTCACGCAGCTGGGCGGATCCCGGCACAATTGTCGGGATCCGCTACAGCGGCGGCGTCTCAGTATACCGCGAGCTGTAGCTCCCTATATACTGAGCCTAGGATGAGGGGAGGACGCTAGTTTGTGTCCTCCAGTTACCCTAAGGAGAACTATGGGGGAAAGCCCTCACCCCATAGTTCTCCTTTAATGGTGTCAGTGTATTGCATTTGATAAGCTGTCATTATAAGGGTTTGATGTTTTTAGATATGTGTGTGTATTTGGATCCGGTAGCAACCCAGTCCGGATGTTACCATTATCCTTGCCCTTGCCTAGTTTGGTGAGAAATGCGTCAGGCGCTGCCCGGTTCATATCCTGGGCTCACTATGAAGAAATAAACATGCATCCTGGCATCTTGTGGCTTGATACTGTGTTGCACTTGGATAGAAGTGTTGCCACTTACTGCCTGCAGGGGGCAATGTTTCATCTCTAAATACCTGAAGAAGTCACATGATCATGCGACTTGAACTCTTTTTATAGCCCTGAGGAAGGGAGAACATTTGACCTCTGAAACGCGTTGATTTTTTTCTGTAGCGTTATCATCTAAGAAAAGGATTTCCTCTGGACCTTTGAAAGGCTGTACTCCCTATTATATTGAAGGCATCTGGAATGTTCTTGTAAACATACTCATATATAATACCCCTTGGATGTTTCCTGCATTGGGCCCTCCTCGACCCTCCAAGCCCCGCCCAGCATCAGAAATCACAGGGCCCACTGCATGATGGCTCAGGCAGCCGTACCTTTACTTAGATAAACAAGGAGGCCACCACTGAAAATTCAAAATGGCTGACTGAACACTGGGTCACCAATCCAGAGCAAGTATGCAGATAAGGATCTCCATACGTGGTCCATGTCAGTGACTAGGACATTTACCCTCACTTCCTGTTGTGTCTGTGGCACAGGAAGTGAACTGAAATCTCAATAATGCGGGGGAAAAAGAACCACGAGATACAACCTGAGATACCGGGAACATTGTTCTCACCTTCATGTGATACATCATCATCTCATTGGCCAGGTGACTCCTGAACTGCGCCTCCCTCACCTGCTTGTACAGCAAGGACTGGGGGGGGGGGGGGGGGAGAAGAAAAGGACAGCACCTTC
>NW_017307179.1:11413-12404 GCF_000935625.1 Nanorana parkeri
GGAGGGGAGAAGAAAAGGACCGCACATTAGTATCACAGCAATTAAAGGAACACAGACGTTTATAAATATATTTTATATCTAAAGTTTAATCTGTATTGTAAATATGAGAGATTTCCTCTTACTTCCTGTCCTGCTGAGTACCAGACAGGAAGTGAGGTCATGTCTCCAACAGCAACACAGATAGAAATAGTTTTCTTGTCCTGTTGCAGATTTTCCCTCACTTCCTGTCTGGTAAAACAGCTGTGAGCAAGACAGGAAGTGAGGGAAGCTAAGGACTGGTAAGCTGCAATACATTTCATTCTTGTTCTTGGGTTCAGATACCAGAATTGTACATCCAACTCTCCGCTTCCTCAGGAGCCACTGTGGCCCCTCACTACAGAAGAATGAACCCAACTCGTGCCATTCAGCTTATCATCTCTTGCCGGGGAGAAGTTTGTCCTGGAAGGCCCAGGGTAAGACTCCCACTTCCGCGTGGAGAAAAGAGGGTGTTAATCTTAGGGGGTGCCACTTCTGAAAGTCCCCCCGAATCTTCCAGGATGGGGTATGTGACCCCCGCGACACTCGGCACTTACGTGAGCAATGCTGATCCCGCAGTAAATGGAAAACGCCGTGGCCAAATCTTCGTCAAACTTGGTGAATCCGGGCCCGTTAACTTTGTTGACGAGTTCTGCCACGCCGATGACCTCTGCAACAGAGAACGGATTCGGTTCAGATATTTACGTCATACGTTCACATGTTGGCAACCTGTACAAAGGAACTTTCCAATCGGCCCCGCCCCAGAGGAACTCGCAGCTTTAGGTCTTCAATATGGAGTGGCAATATGGAAGCTTTAGGTCTTCAATATGGAGTGGGGTGAAACATGGAGTGCATAGAGAAAACATACAGTTCCCGATACCTATAACTAGCCAACATGAGTCCAGTACGCTCTACAAGTTCTCCACCATTAGAAGCCCTGATGAAGGGGAGGGGGGGGGGGGGGGCTTGGGCAGTA
>NW_017307179.1:12482-13274 GCF_000935625.1 Nanorana parkeri
CCCATAAAACGCCCGAAGGAGGGGTGGGGGGGGGGGGGGCAGTGATCTCTGGAAATACATTGAACACATTTTGTTGCATCTGCTGGCATTAATAAAGGCCTACTGGGCTCACTCTGAACTTATGTGCTACTCTCAACCTTTTCCTTTACTAACTACTAGACCGACTAGGGCCTAGAGAGGAACTTAGACTAAGGAGCCTTAGACTGAGAGATACCTTCTTCTTTAATTTTGAAGACTACTATTCTAAACCTTGAGGGCTACTCCTTCAACGTGGGCCCAGCACTCCAGCAACCCTTCCAAAGCTTGTTTTGCTGCACCGGAAATGTATTGAGAATCACTTAAAATTTCCCTCAACCGTATTTTGTATCACATTAGAGGCTGGAAAGAAGTAAGGAGCATTCTTCCAAGTACTGGCCACCAATGTAAGGAGCATTCTTCCAAGTACTGGCCACCAATGTAAGGAGCATTCTTCCAAGTACTGGCCACCAATGTAAGGAGCATTCTTCCAAGTACTGGCCACCAATGTAAGGAACATTCTTCCAACTACTGGCCACCAATGTAAGGAGCATTCTTCTCACTGACCCCCAATGTAAGGAGCATTCTTCCCACTGACCCCCAATGTAAGGGACATTCTTCCCACTGACCACCAATGTAAGGGGCATTCTTCTCCATGACCACCAATGTAAGGAGACATTCTTCCCCCTACTGGCCACCAATGTAAGGAGCATTCTTCTCACTGACCCCCAATGTAAGGAGCATTCCCCCCACTGACCCCCAATGTAAGGAGCATTC
>NW_017307179.1:13461-15159 GCF_000935625.1 Nanorana parkeri
TTTGTTGCATCTGCTGGCATTAATAAAGGCCTACTGGGCTCACTCTGAACTTATGTGCTACTCTCAACCTTTTCCTTTACTAACTACTAGACCGACTAGGGCCTAGAGAGGAACTTAGACTAAGGAGCCTTAGACTGAGAGATACCTTCTTCTTTAATTTTGAAGACTACTATTCTAAACCTTGAGGGCTACTCCTTCAACGTGGGCCCAGCACTCCAGCAACCCTTCCAAAGCTTGTTTTGCTGCACCGGAAATGTATTGAGAATCACTTAAAATTTCCCTCAACCGTATTTTGTATCACATTAGAGGCTGGAAAGAAGTAAGGAGCATTCTTCCAAGTACTGGCCACCAATGTAAGGAGCATTCTTCCAAGTACTGGCCACCAATGTAAGGAACATTCTTCCAACTACTGGCCACCAATGTAAGGAGCATTCTTCTCACTGACCCCCAATGTAAGGAGCATTCTTCCCACTGACCCCCAATGTAAGGGACATTCTTCCCACTGACCACCAATGTAAGGGGCATTCTTCTCCATGACCACCAATGTAAGGAGACATTATTCCCCCCACTGACCCCCAATGTAAGGAGCATTCTTCTCACTGACCCCCAATGTAAAGAACATTCTTCCTTCTACTGGCCACCAATGTAAGGAGACATTCTTCCTTCTACTGGCCACCAATGTAAGGGGACATTCTTTTCACTGACCACCAATGTAAAGAGACATTCTTCCTTCTACTGGCCACCAATGTAAGGGGACATTCTTCCTCCTACTGGCCACTAATGTAAGGGGGGCACTAATGTAAGGGGGGCACCAATGAATGGGCATTCCTCCTATTAGCCAGCAATGTAAGGGGACATCCTTCCTCTTATGTATCCTATATTCACCATGAATGTCCTGGTCCCTCTCCTCCTATACTTGTGTCATACTCATCCTCCTCAACTCACCGTTGTTCTCATTTTTAATAGGGAAACACAGAATGTTTCGGGTCCTGAAGCCGGTGCTGTCATCCACCCCGCGGTAGAAGAGTGGATGGGAATACGCATCTTTGATGTTGAGGATCTGCCCCGTGGTGGCCACATGCCCAGCGATTCCCTGATCCGCCGGGATCCGGATCTCGTAGCTCTGGAAGAGACGTTCAAAGCCTTAAAGGAGAGCTCCACCTAGAGCCAGGTTAGCAATAGGAAGCTGACCACACGTAATCTCCATGTGTGAATGAGCCCATTAGGAAATCATTAGATACATTGTATACATATATATGTCTATAAATGTATCGAATCGCATGCGATCAATTCCCAATGTGAATGAGGCCCATATTGCGCAATCTTACATCGTCATCTACGACGCCACCATCAAACACTTTGGCGACGAGTTCATGGGTGTTTCTCTCCAGCAGGAACACTGAACATCTGCGGGGAGAGAGAAGAGAACGCGGTCGTGAGAGGAACCCAAGGGATTCATTGAATGGAAATGTGTCTCATTGCGGGCAGCTTCTGACGGAGCATTTCACACAGACATTTCTGTTGCTCGTCATGTGGATAAAACAACAAAGCTGACAAATTGGATCTGATATCTGTAAGCTGCCTGCACCCACTTCATGCTGCCTGTGTGCAAAGCAGCCGATTGGGGCTGATATAAAATCCAGGTTTTATTGGGTTAAAGGGCCGGTATCAGAAGTTGCAGACATATCTGCCATTGTA
>NW_017307179.1:15264-22867 GCF_000935625.1 Nanorana parkeri
ACATCTCTCGTTGTTTGGGGGGGGGGGGGGGAGAATTACGTACATCTCTGCGTTGCTAAGGTTCCGGGCTTCTGTGATGATCTCCTGGAGCAGGACGGACACGTCATCTGTGGAGAGAAACGAGAACCCAAATTCAGAGATTTGTCAGGCGGAAAAAAAAACCCCCAGTGATTTCTCTGCCACCCAATCAGAGCGCAAATAAAAAGTGGGAAGTCATTGCTCACTAGACTCATTCTTCCTGTGCCACCAGCCGGGCTACACACGGAGCACCAAAACCACTCCACGTGGTGGGATTCGGCCTTAAATGGCTCTATCTTTAGGGTGTATCCGGTCTAATAATGGCGGCTCTGGATGGACAGTTGGATGAATGGCTCTATATTAGACTCTATGTGGCCTTTTAGAATGTATCATTCCTTTACACTCTTCCATAGCGCTAACATACGCTATATCAGGCTACATTATTTTTCTTACTTAAAGTGGCGGTGTCTCTTTTACAAGACGCATCAATTTCCTCTTCTCCGCTAAGTGTTCAGTAATAGCTGATATTTGGCTTCGGAAGAAGGGAAATGTAATGACTCGGAAAGGTTATTAAAATGTCACCCCGCCACGTTATGACAGGCAGCATTTAATCCACTGATAAAGCGGTGTACAGTGCCGACCGCCAGCGCCGTGTCTCCATTACCAGGTGCCTCCCTGATAATTTCAGCTCAGGGTAATTTGTCTGCTTTCATGTTCCCAAATTCATATTTGTGATGGATTTTCGCCTCATTCGAAGGTAAGAGCGTGACGCCGACGCCGCCGATAATTCATTTTAATTATTTTTTATACATCAGCGGAGAAACACAAAGTAGCCGTCAGGCTGAAGGAGCTGATTGAGGTGTGAGCTACGAGGGAAGGAAAACATGCGAGTGTGTGATTCATAGAACCAGAATACATCTAAGGAACCCGCAATATCCTAAAAGAGAAGAAGCCGTACAATGTATCTCTTCCCGGATTCAGAGCCAGTATTATATTGTGGGAAATACATGGGTTGTTTTTCAGCATGCTAGTAGCACAGCATTTGGTGATTGCACATGGATGGATGGATAGGGGAAAGGATGAATGGATGGATGGGTGGATGGATGGAAGGATGGATGGATAATGGGTGGGTGGGTGCGTGAATGGACGGATTGATGGGTGGATAATGGATAGATAGGTGGGTGGTTGGATGGGTGGATGAGATGAAAGGATGGATGAAGGATGAATGGGTGCAAGGATGTATGGATGATGGATGGGTGGGTGGATGGATGAATAAGTGGGTGAATGGATGGGTGGGTGAATGGATGGGTGGGTGAGTGGATGGGTTGCTGGATGAGTGGAAGGATGGATAGATTGGTGAGATCAATGGATGGTTGGATGATGGATGGATGGAAAAATGAATGGATAATGAATCTGGGTGGATGAATGGGTGGATGGATGAGTGGATGGGTGGGTAGATGAGTGGATGGGTGGGTAGATGAGTGGATGGGTGGGTAGATGAGTGGATGGGTGGGTAGATGAGTGGATGGGTGGGTAGATGAGTGGATGGGTGGGTAGATGAGTGGATGGGTGGGTAGATGAGTGGATGGGTGGGTAGATGAGTGGATGGGTGGGTAGATGAGTGGATGGGTGGGTAGATGAGTGGATGGGTGGGTAGATGAGTGGATGGGTGGGTAGATGAGTGGATGGGTGGGTAGATGAGTGGATGGGTGGGTAGATGAGTGGATGGGTGGGTAGATGAGTGGATGGGTGGGTAGATGAGTGGATGGGTGGGTAGATGAGTGGATGGGTGGGTAGATGAGTGGATGGGTGGGTAGATGAGTGGATGGGTGGGTAGATGAGTGGATGGGTGGGTAGATGAGTGGATGGGTGGGTAGATGAGTGGATGGGTGGGTAGATGAGTGGATGGGTGGGTAGATGAGTGGATGGGTGGGTAGATGAGTGGATGGGTGGGTAGATGAGTGGATGGGTGGGTAGATGAGTGGATGGGTGGGTGGATAAGGGGATGAGTAGATGGGTGGGTAGATGGATGAGTGGATGGGTGAGTAGATGGGTACATGGATGAGTAGATGGGTACATGGATGAGTGGATGGGTGGGTGGATAAGGGGATGGGTAGATGGATGAGTGGATGGGTGGGTAGATGGAGGAATAGGTGGATGGTGGATGAATGGGTGGGTGGGTGTATGGATGAGTGTGAGGGGTGACATCTAAGCTATGCTGATGTTGTCGAATTAGCCCCGGTAGCTGTGAATTCATTACAGATAACCCTTCACCGCTTCATTGCTAAACCTGAAATCAAGGCCGTGCAATTCAAACGTAGCATGTGATGAAAGAGAACGTAAGTGGGGATGACCCGTAATGTCCAAGCTGGGCCCGCCCGCTTTTGCACAATGATGACCTTAAAATATGATGGACAGCTCTGTTGACCAGTTAGGAGACTGAAGAGGGTCATGGCCAGCTCACCTTTTTCGGTTGATATTTGAATGTAACTGCATCTGCCTCTATATCTTTATCTGCTGATCATTATGAAGTATGGGGTGGGGGAAGAGTTAGAGCCCCTGTAAGGATTTTATTGGTGCCTGTGCCCCTGAAGGGGAGATTCGCCTTTTTTATTTGTCCTGGGAACCACAGCTGTCACCGGAGCAGAAGGTGAGGCAAGATCTTAATATAGGGTACACCTGTTCTGGCAACAACTTAGAAATGGTTTGCCCTGACTTTGGGGGAGAATCCCCCTCCCTTCCTATTGTGTCTCCAGGACGGGAAGTGAAGCAAAATATGAGCCACCCCCCTCTCTGAAAAAAACCCACAACATAAAAGCATAACTCATAAGGGATTCAATTGTCCCTTACTCTATCCAACCTCTGCTCAGTCCTTTATTCATCACACACTCAGGTAGGGTGGCCCATGTTTGTGACATATCTACCTTATGCTCATGTTCATAATACCAACAATTTAGTCGGTGCAGCTGGTGGATATGAATTTTCCCCAGTAGAGGGCCAGGCTCGCGCTTTGTGATAAGTTGAAAGCGGGCCAGGCTGGGCTATGGGCTATTCCTTCAAGTAGCTGAAGGAATTTGGACCTCTTTATGGTGAACATTAAAGGAGAAGTACGAGGTCAGGGCTTTTCCACATAGTTCTCCTTAGGGTAACGGGAGGACACAAACTAGCGTCCTCCCGTCACCCTAAGCTCAGTATATAGGGAGCTACAGCTCTATATATACTGAGACGCTGCGGCTGAAGCGGATCCTGACAATTATGTCTGGATCCACCCAGCTGCGTGAGTGACAGCTGGCTCCGCCTATCTAGAGGCAGAGCCAGCTGTACCAGCCTCCTCCCCCGTCCGTTCCGCCAGTCAGCGCTGGAGGATCGGAGCGGGGAGAACCCAGTCCCTCCCCTGTCACGATAGAGAGGATGGAGAAGTGACAGAATCAAGCCGGTATGTGTTCGCTCACTTCCCGATCTACTGAGCCGACCTGTGACGGTCTCATTGTCACAGGTCGGCTAGAACTATGAGGTGAGTGAAAAGCACCCCCCCCCCCTCATAGTTCTGCTTTAAGTAGCTCCTCAGGAGCTGTACCAGGAATGTCCATCTGGGAGGAGGACCCAGGACAGATTTGGGACACACAGGTAGATTATATCTCCCTAGTGGCCTGGCAATGCCATGTAGAAGACATTGCTACTGAAGACCATATTCATGACCAACAATTGCCCATGATTAACCACAGTGGGCTTCCTTAGAGTAGCCTACATGGTAACACATACCTAGAAGTGTTACAGTGATGGCAGGTGTCATGGAGCATGGTGAGGTCACCTCGTAACACCTCTGTGATCCCCCGAATCTGGCATTACTGAATCATATACTGCACACCAAACAACATCAATAAGGCACCTTGTACTTTACCGGCATCTATAGGGTTATCCATGACATAGTATGACAACAGGTGTCCCACATTAAAGGAGAACTATGAGGGAGAGGGGGGGGGAGTGAAAATCACTCATCCTCATAGTTCGAGCCGACGTGTGACAATGAAATAGTCACAGGTCAGCTCAATAGATCGGGAGGTGAGAGAACACATAACGTCGCTCACTCACTTCTCGATCTATCCCTGCAGAGAGCCGTGACTCACTCACGGCTCCTTGCAGGCATTCCCCCCCTCCCCGCTCCGATCCTCCAGCCCTGACTGGAGGAACGGATGGGGGAGGGGGCGGGTGCAGCTTGCTCTGCCTCTAGATAGGCAGAGCCAGCTGTCACTCACGCAGCTGGGTGGATCCAGACATAATTGTCGGGATCCGTCCCGGCTGCGGCGGTCTCAGTATATGGCAGGCTCGCTTTATAATGAGCTTTGGTTCACGGGAGGACGCTAGTATATGTCCTCCCGTGACCCTGAGGAGAACTATGGGGAAAAACACTTTGCCCGTAGTTCTCTTTTAAGGACTTCAAAAAGTACTTGGGGTAAAAATAACTTTTTTTTTTATTTCCTCAACCAAAAAAAGCAGCAACACGGCATCAAATATGAGAAAAGATGGCGGCACTCCGAGCTCAGGAAAGAGCTATTTTTATACCGAGCATTTCTTGAAGTCCTCAGGACACCTTCTGCTGCACAAAATCCGATATTTACTGTACATAGAAGGGCAACAATGTAATTTCTATCCCTCGGGGCCAGACATTCCCCGTGTACCGTTTATAACGCCATATAAAGAAAGAACAAGAAGAACTCACCCAAATGTGTGAAGAGATTTTTGGCAACTTGCAAAAGAGCCTGAGGAGGGAAAAAAAAGAAAAAGAGGACGAGCGTTATATGGAGGAGAACACAGGGCACATGAGAGGAGAGCGGAATATGTTTATTATAATGATTCTTCTGTACAGAGATCCAACCAGAAGCTGCGTGAGGACAGTCAATGTAAACCCCGATCATCAAAATCTCATAGAAGCTTCAACATGGCAATGTTCCCATAAACGTCATCGTCAATGTTTGTAAATCTGCGGCTTTCATTGTAATCATCCCTGGTGATCCCGCCACGGATGGCCAATGGATCCCAATTGTGCTCCTGCGTTGTCACCCCGTCTTCTGATGGAGACTACAAGCTACACACGTTACACAGTCATGACCCACTGTTGTCACCATCAGAAAACACGGCCTGAGAAAAGCCATGCAGCCATCACTGGAGGTCACGTGGACAGGAAGTGACTGCAGGAGGTCAACAGCCGCGGCTGGTAGCCTTCAGAATACCATAGGTGGCCCAGGAGATTCCTCCATCAATGATGTTTAGCATGGATGAGGGAGCTTAAAGATTCACTGATGTAAATGGCCAGCTTTAAAGCACTGCGGTCCTCGTCTCTAATCCTGATCTTATCATTATCTGCATGGAGTTTGGATGTTCATCTGGTGCCTGTGTTGGTTTCCTCCTAACAATCTGCTTTCCAAAGACATGCTGGCAGGGCCGGATTTACTCCCCCTGCCGCCCCAAGGCCAGGTTCCGCAATACGCCCCCCTTCCCATCAATGGAAAATGGCAACCAGATGGCAGGGCGGCGGGGGTTAGTTTCAATTTTTTTTTTATGTTTCTTTATTTTTTTAAACTTTTTTTATCACTTTTTTATTTAATTATTTCTTCTTATTTTTTTTTCATTTTTATTTATTTAATTATTTTTTATCAATTTATTTATTTACGCGGCACAGCACAGCACAGCACGGCACAGCACAGCTCTCCCCTCTCACTGTCTACACGGAGCGGCGGGGTTACTTTTAACCCTGCTGCTCACTGCAGTGAGGAAAGACTCGGCGCCGGAGCCCGGAGGACAGAACCAGAAGAGAGAGGTAAGTGCAGGGGGGAGGGGAGGAGGCTGCAGACTTTTTACATCGCTGACATCACATGTAAACGAACAATCGGCTTCCCTCACTCTACATTTAGTCCTGCTTGTGCAAAGGAACTTCCCCACAAGGACACCGCTGCCGCCCCTCTGCCCCGAGGCCGGGCCTCGGTGGCCTTGTGGGGAATCTGGGCCTGCATGCTGGTAGGATAATTGGGTCCTGTCTAAAAATTCTCCTGAGCATGCCCAAGATGGCTGCCCACCTCCTATCTGCCCCAACACCAATTTGATGCTTTTCGCTCCCCGGGAGAATGGCAGTGATTGGTTCCCCACCCGAGAAGTCACATTCGCTGCTTTATAAACATACAGATTCCCTTCAGCGTAAGACGTAACAAGGGCTGTACGTGTGTGTGAGTCAGCCAACCCGCTGTTCACTAGTCCTACTGGCAATGCGTATGGCTGGCTTTACAGCACTGGGATCCTCGGGCGGGTGCTGGCAATGGCGCGATGTGGTGTCATTCATTCTGAACTGCAATGCGAGGCACATTGCCAGCGCAGGTGCACTGGGTTATGCTGCCAAAAAAGGTGCAGGTCTGATGCCTGGGCCATTCAGGCGCATTGGCAGCCCATTCATTTTGAATGGCCTGCCTAACACAGGAGCTCCTACCAGTGACGGATCTTTCTGGCGCAGCATTGTCGGCTTGCCTTGTGCGCTCTTTCAGCTGCATGAACAGGAAGTGACCTTATTGGCGTTAGCTCCCGGTGAGAAACTTTGCAACAGATTCACCAAAAATGATTTGCTTAACAAATCTCCATTCGGCGAGGCACAATGCAAAACATACGAAAACATACATGTTGCATTTATATACACTTATACTAGCTGGGGATGCCTGTAATGCGAGCCCAGGCTCTGTGCAGACTTCAGACATTTACAGGAACATAAGGACCTGGCTCTAGATCAGGGGCGCCCACAATTTTTGGTGTTAAGATCTACTTTTCAAATGACGAGCTACATGAGATCTACCAACGAAAAAAAATACTCCCTCGCTCTCTCTCTCCTGGCTGTGTCTCCTCACTCTCCTGGCTGTCTCTCCTTCCTCATCCTCCTGGCTGTCTCTCCTCGCTCTCCTAGCTGTCTCTGCTTGCTCTCTCTCCTGGCTGTCTCTCCTGGCTTTATCTCCTTGCTCTCTCTCCTGGCTGTCTCTCCTCACTCTCCTGGCTGTCTCTCCTTCCTCATCCTCCTGGCTGTCTCTCCTCGCTCTCTCTCTCCTGGCTGTCTCTCCTCACTCTCCTGGCTGTCTCTCCTTCCTCATCCTCCTGGCTGTCTCTCCTCGCTCTCCTAGCTGTCTCTGCTTGCTCTCTCTCCTGGCTGTCTCTCCTCGCTCTCTCTCTCCTGGCTTTATCTCCTTGCTCTCTCCCCGGCCTTCTCTCCTCTCTCTCTCCTGGCTGTCTCTCCTTGCTCTCTCCCCTGGCTGTCATTTCTCGTTTTCTCTCCTGGCTGTCTCTCTTTGCTCTCTTGGCTGTCTCTCCTTGCACTCTCTCCCCTGGCTGTCTCTCCTCGCGCTCTCTCCCCTGGCTGTCTCTCCTCTCTCTCCTGGCCGTCTTTTCTCTCTCTCTCTCTCTCTCTTTCCTGGCTGTCTCTCCCCGCTCTCTCCCCTGGCTCACCTTGCTGTATTTTGCTGTGTAAACTAATATTCTCTGATGTAATACATAGCAGCACTACAACCCCCAGTATCCACCAGAAAGGTGTCGGGGGGGGGGGGGGGGGGAGGGA
>NW_017307179.1:22899-32060 GCF_000935625.1 Nanorana parkeri
ATAAGGTGTCCCAGCAAAAACCCCCCCCCCCCCCCCTTCCTGATCTACCAGCATCAGCTCTGAGAGCTACTCATAGATCACCATCTACCTGATGGACACCCCTGGTCTAGATAATCCTGAGTACTGCTGACCTCAGGAAGATACATTTCATATTCTGCTTCTGGCTGCAGATTGAACTAAGAAAAGGCCACAAAGCGGCTCGAGTAACAATCGCACACTGTGTATCCATTTCTAACATTCCTATAGACTGTCTTTGGACGGCGTGTGTTACATTGTATCTCAGCGCAGCAATGTTGCTGCCACTAGGGGGAGCTGTGGCTCCAGGCTGAGCCTGCACAGGGGGGACTTGTATCATTGGCTTCTCCTGTGGCACTTCCAGCCACCTGCAGCCTCCCAGCCACAATCTGTGCTGCCGATTCCCAACCATCTGACCCAACGCTTCTCGTTCCCAGCGTCATCCCTGGAGGCTTCTTAGCCTGAGGTCCCGCGTAGCTGCCGGGCTCATAGACTGCAGCCGCCAGATTGATAGTGACAGTGCGCTGAGACAGCGATAATAGTGCCTGTAACATTCTACAACATAATATGGAGAAAGGACTAAACTGCCTGTAAGTGTTGTGCAAGTCCCCCAATGGCTCAGTGCTTAAAGGGGAACTCTGAACTATAACCCTTAAAGTGGAACTCGGCAAACTGCAAAGACACATGTGACGTGTTCTGGCTGCTTAAATACTAATATCTGTTCAGACTGCACAGTGATAAAGGTAACACCCCTATTCACTATCACAACTCAGCAGCTGCCCCTGCCCCTGTTATGAGATTCGTCTCAATCTACCTTGCTGACCTTCTGAAAATGCCGGCCACCTGGCTGTTTTTCCCGACTCCAGGACAGTGACTGCATTAAAGCCAGGCAATGGCAGCCAGTTGACCAGCACCCCCTGAGGAACAAGCATGGCAGCTTCCAAGTTAATCCTGTTATGAGCTAAGGGTTAGGGTCAGGTTCAGGGTTAGATTCAGGGTTAGATTTCAGGGTGAAGTTAGAGGATGGGAAAGGGCTCATTGTATGGACTGGGTTAGGCTTTAAGGTTTAGGTAAGGAGCGAGCGGTGTGTCAGATTAAGGGTTTGGGTAATGTCACGGGTCGAGGGTTAGATTAAGGTTAGTGTTTTTAAACTTTATTTTACCACTGCCACGTTCTTCACACCAAATCCTAATGTCACCCTTAACACTGGCTGGCCTATGCACCCTGAAAGTCACAGGCTGAAGGGTAGCACCACACACTGACTGCTATGTGTTGCTTCACCTCACTCAGTGTTGGTAGCACTGGTGCTGCTGCATGAGAATTCTTTCCTCGTTCTTACCAGCCAGCCAGGCACTGATGATTGTGGGCTGTTGGGGGTTCGTCCGGGATGGCCTAGCTAGCTTTAGACCTTTAATTAATACTAATGCCTCCCTATGGTGCTGGGCTTGCATCTAACATTAAAAAAATAGAGGGTCCCAAACATAGGATATTAACATTCACACCTTTGATGGAATGTTTTACATGGTAATGTACTACAGGGCTCAAAATTTCAAGTCCTGAGCTACTAGCCAGGCCTTAAAAGTTACTCGTAAAAAATGTGGATCCGCGCTTTATGGGTAGCCCTGATTTAATATCCTAATATCAAAGCAGCTGCGCTCTCAACCCTGGGGTCAAATTAGATAAAGTGTGAATTGTGCAGCGCTAAAAACTAAAGTGCATAATATAAATATAATATTAGCTTTGTCCTTCTATTATAACATTTCACAGTGCACGGAGCAAACCTCCTCGGCTAATGCTAGTGAGGATTTGAGTCCTCCTCCTGGGCATGTGACACGCGTGTGCCGCAATGTCACATTAATACCTCACAATGGATGCTGACTGTAAATATAGCAAAGTTCCCATTTACATCAAGCTGATTAACTCTCCGCACGCCAGGGAGACAGCTGGCGCCTGGCCTTGGAATTTTCCATAGAACGCATCTGGCGCTCGCTCTTGCCATCCTCATCAGCTGTCAGCCTCCTACTCCGCGGGGGGATAGAAGTGCTAAGAGAAAGGGTCACCGATGTTAATTACGTACAGAAATGTATAATGACTTACAGCGGACTGATCAGTCTCCTGTTTGTCTGACTTGGAAAGGCTAATGGAGGCAACAGAGATTGTTAACACAACTATCCACCCCTCCCCCCATGCCAAGGTGCTAGGTGTCATCCTTGACTCGGACCTCACCTTTCTTCCCCACATCCAATCGCTATCCAAATCCTGCCGCCTTCACCTTCCTAACATCTCCAAAATACGCCCCTTCCCCCACCAATGACACCGCAAAACTACTCAACCACTCCCTTGTTATATCCCGTCTTGTCTATGGTAACTCCCTCCTCATTGGCCTTCCACTGCACAGGATATCCCCCCTTCCTTCAGTCTATCATGAATGCAGCTGCTGGACTCATCCACCTAACCAACCGCTCTGTGTCTGCAACCTCCCTCTGCCGATCCCTGCACCGACTTCCAATAGCCCAAAGGATAAAATTCAAAATATTAACAATCAGTTACAAAGCCATCCACAACTCCACCCCCGGATATATCTCCAACCTTGTCTCAAAGTATCGCCCTAAAAGTCCCCTCCGCTCATCCAAAGACCTCCTACTTTCCAGCTCCCTTGTCAACTCTTCCCATGCTCGCCTACAGGACTTCTCTAGAGTCTCTCCCATCCTCTAGAATTCTTTACCCCAACCTGTCCGTCTGTCGCCCACCTTGACTGCCTTTAGGCGATCCCTAAAGACTCATCTCTTCAGGGAAGCCGATCCCACCTCAACCTAACCACTGAACCATCACGTTCTCAAACAATTCATCCCCACACAGCTCCCTCCTTATGTATCACTGGCCCCTCCTCTTTTAGATTGTAAGCCCTCAGGGGCAGGGCCCTCCTTACCATCTTGTCTTGAATTGTATTGTGATTGTAATGTCTTCCTTATATTGTACAGGGCTGCGCACACTGTTGGCGCTATATAAATCCTGTATAATAATAATAACAAACCTCTTAATGAAATGCAATGGTAGAGGGGTCTGGGAAGACGCGGGCGCCATAGTCTGCACACTGCTTATCTGTTCCTTAAAGTTCTTGATTGTATATGTGATCATATCTGACCTTAGCTCTGTTGGGGCACCATGATATGGGGTGGGGGGCAGAGCTCACAGTAGGGACATCACTGCCAGTAGGAACATCCCTTCCAGTTGTCCTCCATTTGAAGACAAAGTCCCTCTTTCAAAACCAAATCCCCCTGGAAAGTTTTTTTCCCCAACCGTTCTTCTTTTAATTCTGATGTACATCATTTACATGGCAGCTCCTCATCAACTGATTGCAAAACACAGAAGGAAGCAGAAAAAGCCCAATGAGTAAAGCAAAATATTCTCACGTTCCTCCCCAGTTTTTGGTGGGCTCGCCAAGGTGAAGTTGACATGATTGAATTGTCCTTCGGGATCCCGGGAAAGCCAAGGATCCAGGGCTGGATTTCCCACAAGGCCAACCAAGGCCCGGCCTTGGGGCAGCAGATTCCTATCTCCCGATGCCTGAGACATGCTGTTCCGGGGGCCGGGCGGGTAATTGTTTTCTACATTTGGGCAAGCAGAGCTAAATGTACAGCGGGGAAGCTGACGCTTGTTTTGTGCAAGTGATCCCGGCAATGTCACCGAGATCACTTGTATGCAGCCTGCAGGTCTGCCATTCTCCATGGGGGAGAGGGGGGGGGGCATTGAGGAACCTGGCCTTGGGGCAGCAGAGAGTAAATCCGGCCCTCCAAGGATCCCAATTCCCACGAGAATGTTCTCCTGCCCAGAACTGGAGTGTCTTCTTGCAGGATTTAGAGTACTGAACTTCTCTAAAATAAATCCCACAGTGAGGCCCAGTGACATAAGCGACACAATATATCCCAAACAGTTCAAATCCCAATTTTTTACGCCACTTAGCTGCCAGGCAATTTAGTGACCACTGGAAGCTGGGGGGAAAGCTTTCCTCCGGGGTTTTGGAATCAGGGAATGGGGGGCTGCCACATAAGAGGACCTTCTGTTTTAATATGATCATGTTGGATATAGTATAGTAGGGAATTGTTGAAGCCCAACTCCAGGCTCCTCCTCCCAATCTGGAGCCCTTCCCCCCTGCATGTATTTTAGATACTTCCCGTTTCTGGGGCTCTTCAGGCCGGTCATGTGACGTGAAGGGTCCTCATTCTCTTCCACATAATTGCACTGTGAATGCAGCGCGCTGGGGGGACACTTTCTCAGGGCGTGGACCCAGGGCACCCCTTTCACTTACAGGAAGTCTTCAGTCTTCTGGGTTGAATGACACTTAATGACAGAAAGGAATTACTGTGATGGACAACACCAGAGAGGAGGAGATGACTGAAGCCTGAGCTGCACTTTATATTTGCAACTCCCGGGACAGTTTTAAAGAAAATGAAAAAGCTCCCTATTCCAAAGAGCTTCATTCTGTATGCCTGTGAAAGCATTCTGAGAATCATTCTGTATATCGTCAGGGCCAACGTGGGCCAAAAGAGCAGTTGTCCCGGGCCCAGTCACTATTGGGGGCCAAAAGCCGCTGCCACTTGAGCTCACAAAAGATACACAAGTGGCACCGTTCTGTTTGCTATGCAATCGGCATTGCATAGCGTTGCTTCACCCCTGACATACGCCGTGTAGCGTGACCACGTGACGTCCCATGCGGGGTCATGTCTCCCTCTGACGTTTCCTCCTATCTGCTGTTTTTGGAGAGCACAATTGCATGGCAGGGGAGTGACGTGATGGGTAGGGTGGGGTGTGGCGAGTATGGGCGGTGGGGGGTTGGGCGAATTTTTTTTTGCCCTGGGTCCAATGAATATTAAAGATGTAATGAGCATTCCTTATTTCACACCATCTCATGTTGTACACTGTGCTGTACGTTTCCTATATAACATGACCCCATTCTGTACACTACGCTGTACATTCCCTACTCCTCTCTGCCTCATTCTGCATGCTTCGCTTGCTTTCCTTATTCACCCCACCCCATTTTGTATGCCCATTTCCTATTCCGCACCGCCTCAGTCAGTACACTGTACTCTACATTCCCTATTCCACCTGCCCCATTCCCTATGCCGTGATTTACATTCCTCAATTCATATCACCTCAATCTGCGATTTGCTGTACATTCCATATTCCACACCGCCCCATTCTGTACTCTGTGCTGTACATTCCATAGTCCACACCGCCCCATTCTGTACTCTGTGCGGTACATTCCATAGTCCACACCGCCCCATTGTGTACTCTGTGCGGTACATTTCCTAAGTTATACTATCACACTCTGTATACCGTGCTGCACATCCTCTATTCCACACCATTCTAATCTGAACGCGATGCTGTACATTCCCTGATGTTGTGTGCTGTGCCATACATTCTCTATTCCACACCATTCCATTTTGTACACTGTGCTGTACATTCCCTATTCCAAACTGTCTTTTTCATGGGGTTACTGGGAGGGTTGGTGTTGGGGTTACTGGGAGGGTTGGTGTTGAATTTCCTATTCCGCACCGCCTCAGTCAGTACACTGTACTCTACATTCCCTATTCCACCTGCCCCATTCCCTATGCCGTGATTTACATTCCTCAATTCATATCACCTCAATCTGCGATTTGCTGTACATTCCATATTCCACACCGCCCCATTCTGTACTCTGTGCTGTACATTCCATAGTCCACACCGCCCCATTCTGTACTCTGTGCGGTACATTCCATAGTCCACACCGCCCCATTGTGTACTCTGTGCGGTACATTTCCTAAGTTATACTATCACACTCTGTATACCGTGCTGCACATCCTCTATTCCACACCATTCTAATCTGAACGCGATGCTGTACATTCCCTGATGTTGTGTGCTGTGCCATACATTCTCTATTCCACACCATTCCATTTTGTACACTGTGCTGTACATTCCCTATTCCAAACTGTCTTTTTCATGGGGTTACTGGGAGGGGTGGTGTTGGGGTTACTGGGAGGGTTGGTGTTGGGGTTACTGGGAGGGTTGGTGTTGGGGTTAGTGGGAGGGTTGGTGTAAGAGTTAATGTGAGGGTCAGTGATATGTTTACATTGAAGGTTAGTGTGGAGATTACAGGAAGGGTTACATTTGGAGCTAGATGAAGGCTAAGGATTGGGGTTACAGGGAGGGTTAGTGTTAAGGTTATAGGGAGAGTTAGTGTTTACAGGGAGGGTTAGTGTTAGTATTACAGGGAGGGTTAGTGTTAGTATTACAGGGGGGGTTAGTCTTGGGTTTAGAAATAGGGCTAGTGTGAGGGTTAAATGGAGGGTTAGTTTTGGGGTAAAAGGGAGATTTAGTGTTGGGATTACAGGGAGGCTAAATTTTTGATTTTAGCACCAGGGGTTCTGTCACTGTGCCAGTATCTACCAGAGCCGACCTTCAACCTAACTCCCAGAACAGCCATCTACCCTCCAGATCAACAACAAATGGGTCCATTTTGTGCTTGTAAACTACAAAACAAGCCAAAGTGTCTACTAACACTCCCGTCCTCCCATCGCCACTTGATGAGCCTCTTCTCCATCGTTCCGTCTGCCGGTATTATAAAACACACCTGTTCTGTCATTATCTGGGTAATCTGTGAGACATCCTCTAATTAATCCCTCCGCTTAGCTGCAGATTCCAGAGAAGAGACACAGGAGGCGCGCTGGCACGCCTGTCGCTGTGTGAATGCGCGGGATGCCGCGAGCAGAAACCTTGGGAAGAGACCGGCGGTGGCGATCCATATTCAGGAGGCGTCATGGAGATGATGGCTTATCAGTGTCTGGACGGGAAGGTTAAAGACACTTCTGGGTGTGCAGACCGTCAGTGATGTTCTCCGCTGCTGTGTCAACGGTAATTCATAGGCCGCGTCCCACTGATGTTTATATCCGACTCTGTGCAGATGTTGTGTCTTCATTGTGGCGGAATGCAGCGGGCGGACGCGGAGTGGCACCGTAGGGAATCAGGAGCCGCTTCTGCTATTATAAGCCGCTTAGTCTTATGTGCTGAATGATATTAACCGATCGGACACTTTACATGCGATAGAAGTATTAGGGGCCACAAAATAATGAAATCATTTGTGATTTGGGACCGAGGCCGGGCCTTGGTTGGCCTTGTGGGAAATCCGGCCCTGCTTGGGACTAACCTCTGTAGCTGCAGACACTGTGGAGCAATTCATCCTCAAAGTTCTCAACAGAAGCACTGAAATCTCTCCTGGTTTTCTATAGAGCTGAAACTTGGCAGCCCGCCAGCTCTCTAATGTACACAAACGGAAGGTGTTTCTAAGCTGTTACTGTTAGGCTGGGTTCACACCTGGGCGTACTAGAGGCGCGTTTTTTTTCAGCTCGTTTTTTCAGCTCGTTTTTAGCGCGTTTTTTTAGCACGTTTTTTCGTTAAGTGATTTTTTTTCCTTTATTTTCTCTATAACACAGCGGGGATCGCGGACAAGGTAAGACCTGTGCGCTGTATTCCCGAGTGTGGCTCGGGGTTAACAAAGCGGGAATACCAATTGATACGCGCTGAAATACGCCCCAAAGAAGCTCCTGTACTTGTTTGGGTGTAGGGCGTTTTTCAGCGCGTTTCCACGCGCCCAGGTGGGTACCATGCCCATTGGAATTAATGGGATTTCACTGCTTAAAGGAGAACTATGAGGGGGGCAGCTTTTCACTCACCTCATAGTTTATTGTGTCTTCCCGTTACCCTAAGGAGAACTATGGGGAAAAACACTGACCCCATAGTTCTCCTTTAAGCGTTTTACTTCGCTTCGATCAGCGCAGTAAAATGCCCAGGTGTGAACCAGCACTTAGGGCTCATTGACAAGGGCCTATTGATTGACGCAGGATCTCGCCGGCAGATCCCACATAAAAAGTTGTCCATATGCCATACGCATGCAGTGTTGTGCTAACGTTTACACGCATACAGCACCCGTGGACCCTATTAGCTGCGGCCACTGTTCAGAACGATGTGTAACATTACATTAATCTCCCTGAAATTGGCTTTGTAGTGCTATTTGCAGAAAAGTAGGTGGAGACGAGCCCGAGCAATCTGAACCATTTCACTTTGCCGGCGCCTGGGGATGCGCGCCGCTAAAAGCCGAACCCGCGCCACGTCTTTTGCCCTTTAGATGTTTTTTTTTTTTAAAAGATCGACGTTCTGAAACGGCACTTTGCATATTAAGATCTGGGTTAATTACATGAAAATGAGCGCCATTCATCAGCGGATCAGCAGCTGCGAGAGCCACGGACTCCCTCCCTCCATGAGCTAATGACTTGCCAACACTTAACCCGGCCAAAAATACACCAAGGTTGGGGAAAAAGACAAACGTCCATCGCGCTCAGCTGATCGTCTCTGACACCTTTGCTGCAAACTAAGGAAAAACAAAACCATCCTGTCACAAGGAATTCCATTCTGACCCCAAAATTCTTCCGGATTAACTAATAGAAACAGATATTTACATAATAGAGTTACAGCTTCGTTCATCTTAATTCTCCGTACAAATTCCATGTCAAACAAAGCAGCCATCAGCCTTTCAGTGCGGTCACGCAGCATCTCCATGGGGCTGGGTGAAACAGCCCAAAATTGGGGCTCTCGCCGATAGCAACCAACGTTTAATGTCACAGGAAACATAAGAAATCTTATTCATATATATGGACAGACAGACAGACGGACTTGAATGTGAGAGATGGTTGGAGGATAGAAGGATTGAAGTGTAAGGATAAAAGATGGATGGAAGAAAGATGAGTTCATGTATAAGAGATGAGTGGAGGACAGAGGGATTTGGCTATAGAAGATGGGTGGAGGACAGGGGGATTTGGGTATAGAAGATGGGTGGAGGACAGGGGGATTTGGGTATAGAAGATGGGTGGAGGACAGGGGGATTTGGGTATAGGAGATGGGTGGAGGACAGGGGGATTTGGATATAGGAGATGGGTGGAGGACAGGGGGATATGGGTATAGGAGATGAGTGGAGGACAGGGGGATTTGGGTATAGGAGATGGATGGGGGACAGAGGGATTTGGATATAGGAGATGGGTGGAGGACAGGGGGATTTGGGTATGGGAGATGGAGGGGGGACAGAGGGATTTGGATATAGGAGATGGGTGGGGGGC
>NW_017307179.1:32145-37515 GCF_000935625.1 Nanorana parkeri
GAGGACAGGGGGATTTGGGTATAGGAGATGGGTGGAGGACAGAGGGATTTGGATATAGGAGATGGATGGGGGACAGAGGGATTTGGATATAGGTGATGGGTGGAGGACAGGGGGATTTGGGTATAGGAGATGGATGGGGGACAGAGGGATTTGGATATAGGAGATTGGTGGAGGACAGGGGGATTTTGGTATAGAAGATGGGTGGAGGACATGGGGATTTGGGAATAGGAGATGGGTGGAGGACATGGGGATTTGGATATAAGAGATGGGTAGAGGACAGAGGGATTTATATATCGGAGATTGATGGAGGACAAAGTATTTTGGACATAGGAGATGGATGGAGGACAGAGGGGTTTTGGTATGGGAGATGAGTGGAGGACAGAGGGATTTGTACATAGGAGATGAGCGGAGGACAGAGGGATTTGGGTATAGGAGATGGGTGGAGGACAGGGGGGTTTTGGTATAGGAGATGGGTGGAGGACAAAGGGACTTGGGTATAGGATATGGGTGAAGGACAGAGGGGGTTGGGTATAGGAGATGGGTGGAGGAAGGAGGGACTTGGGTATAGGATATGGGTGGAGGACAGAGGGGGTTGGGTATAGGAGATGATTGAAGGACAGGGGGATTTGGATATAAGAGATGGGTAGAGGACAGAGGGATTTGGATATAGGAGATGGGTGGAGGACAGAGGGATTTGGATATAAGAGATGGGTAGAGGACAGAGGGATTTGGATATAGGGGATGGATGGAGGACAGAGGGATTTGGATATAGGAGATGGGTGGAGGACAAAGGGATTTGGATATAGGAGATGGGTGGAGGACAATGGGGTTTTGGTATAGGAGATGGATGGAGGACAGAGGGACTTGGGTATAGGATATGGGTGGAGGACAGAGGGGGTTGGGTATAGGAGATGGGTGGAGGACAGATGGAAGTAGGTAGAGGACAGAAAGATTTGGATATAGGTGATGGACGGAGGACAGAAAGATTTGGATATAGGAGATGGGTGGAGGACAGAAGGATTTGGATATAGGAGATGGGTGGAGGACAGATGGAAGTAGGTAGAGGACAGAAAGATTTGGATATAGGAGATGGGTGGAGGACAAGGGCTTTTGGTATAGGAGATGGGTGGAGGACAGATGGATTCGGGTATAGGAGATGGGCGGAGGACAGAAAGATTTGGATATAGGTGATGGGTGGAGGACAGAGGGATTTGGATATAGGAGATGGACGGAGGACAGATGAAAGTACTGTAGGTAGAAGACAGAGGGATGAAGATAGTTGGTTGAGAGGTTGGTCTCCACGAGGAGAAGTCGGTTTACCTGGCACTCGCACTTTAGTTTCTGCTCCTTCTGGAAGGCCAGGGTGCTGGTGAGGACGGTGGAGGTGTAGCAGAAGCAGTGTTGGATTTTGTGCTCATCCACCTCTGTGTAGCTGGAAGAAGACACACAGAAGATTACATTAATCTTACCCCAGAAGGTCCCAAACACCCTCAAGGGGCCCAAACCAAGCCAACCAATTCACCGATCTCTATGCCCACATAATTTACCATGATGATGGTTCTATTCACCAAGGAGCACCAATAAGAAACTGGAAATCACAGTCACATGGATGAACGTTGGAAGCCTACCGAGTGTGGTGGCTTATTATCAGTGCACATGCCACCTGCCCCCACATGACATTCACACGTTACATGTTTGCTGTATCATATTTCCATCATTATATTACATGACGAGATTACCAGATACTCGCTCTTTGCTATTTCTTTGCAATCACTCGGCTTCCCTATTCGGCAGCTGCTGAGATTGGATCTCAGCGGCAAGGGAAGCGTATTCCTTTCCCATCAGTCAGACCTGACCAGTAGACTTGCATTGATACTGAGGAACTATAAAGCCTTCAGCAGACTTTAGAATGTGGTCAAGACATCCTCGAACACGCGGTCCTTTGACCCGACGCCCATCGCAAAACACAACAGACCCGAGCAGCCGGCTGCTAAACCGTCCATTATCTCTCTGTTATTAATTCTCTGTCAGCTCAGGGAAGAGCCATCTGCCTTCAAGACAGCGGCCCATACATCACGCCAATCACTTGCCCTTCCAAACGGCGCCTACAGATGGAGGAGCGCCTCCTAATGCAGCTCCAGACAGAACATTCATCCTACAATTACACCGTCCCCTCCGCTTCAAAGGTCAGCTTCCCAGACATGTCCGCCCAGCTAAGGAGGAATGCTATGTGTACACAGGAAAGATTGGGGGAGCATCACATGGTGCCACCACCAATACTGCCCCCTATAACAGGAATCATACCCCAGCATCTTTACCCTATCATACCAGGAATATACCCCAGCATGTATACCCCCTCATACCGGGAATATACCCGAGCATGTATTCACCCCATAACAGGAACATACCCCAACATTTATACCTCCCCCCATACCAGAAAGATACCGCAACATATAATTTGCTAGGGCATGTTCCTGGTATGGTGGGGGTATAAATACTGGGGTATGTTCCTGGTATGGTGGGGGTATAAATACTGGAGTATGTTCCTGGTATGGTGGGGGGTATAAATATAGGGGTATGTACCTGGTATGGTGGTGATATAAATGTTGGGGTATGTCCCTGGTATGGTGGAGGGTATAAATACTGGAGTATATTCCTGGTATGGTGGAGGGTATAAATACTGGAGTATATTCCTGGTATGAGGGGGTATACATGCTGGGGCATGTTCCTGGTATGGTGCGGTATAAATGTTGGGGTATGTTCCTGGTATACCCCCGCCCCCCATAACAGGAATCATACCCCAGCATGTATACCCCCTCATACCAGGAATATACCCCAGCATGTATACCCCCCCCCATACCAGGAATATACCCCAGCACTTATACCTCCCCCCATACCAGGAATATACCGCAACATATAATTTGCTAGCGCATGTTCCTGGTATGGTGAAGGTATAAATGTTGGGGTATGTCACGTGTCGGGGCTCACGGGTATAAACTGGAATCGGGTCTGTGGACCCTTTCCACTACACTGGCAGGGACACTCAGAGAAAGGGTGCAAGCAGTGTAGGCTGATGACTCCCAGAGTACAAGCAGGGAACTGAATGAGGCAGTGGAAGACAGAATAGGCTGGCAGGACAAGGTACAGGGCCGGGTGCTGCAATCCTAGGTAGGTGGCATGGGGTCCCCCAGGATGTGGAATCCAAGGGCCAGCCGGTGTTCGTCAAAGCTGCTGATGGTGGAGATGGGCTTGGCTGCGTGCTGAAGGTCACAATCCCTGGGTTCACCCAACTCACCTAACAGCCATGAATGGTTGACAAGGCCGGAAGTTCAGGACAGGTTGCAGACACACATATGAGGGATAAAACAAAGGTCAGGGACAGACGGAGGACCGGGACTTCCAGGGACAATCTGAAGACTGGGATCACCAGGGACAAGTCAAAGGTCAGGGCAGAGTGAGGACAAGGATCACCAGGGACAAGTCAAAGTTCAGGACAGACTGAGGACAAGGATCACCAGGGACAAGTCAAAGTTCAGGACAGACTGAGGACAAGGATCTCCAGGGACAAGTCAAAGGTCGGTCCATGGAAAAACGACAAGGCGCCCTAGGAAAGACCAGCTATTTGCACCCCCCAGCCCCCCCTCCTGTAGCACAACCCCCCAATCCTCCCTGCACGGCTCCATTCTCCTGCTGGCTTGTTTCCGCAGGCGACAGGTGGATGTCGGGAGCCAGGAGCAATAGCCAGACTGCTATTGGCTGTTTTAATTAAGTTGTCTCTCAGTTTCTGCTCCTCTGCTCAGTGAGCGGGTGCAATAGCCAGTATGCTATTGACTTTTGCAATTTGAAATAGACGGGGGGGCGCCGTGGGGGGGGGAGTGGTCAAGGCTGCGCCTTAGGCAGAAGTGCGCCCTGGGTGGCTGCCTAGTTTGCCTAGTGGAAGCACCGGCCCTGCATTCAGCACCGGCCCTGCATTCAGCACCGGCCCTGCATTCAGGTTCAATCACAAACAAGGGGCTCGGCACCTAGCTTAGGAAAGCGTTGCTCGGGCCGCGTGCCGTTCGCTGCCCTGGGTTTGAATAGAGACAGGAAGAGGGAGGATCCACAGGATTGGCCACCGGCGGACTGCACTGATTGGCCGAGAAGCTGCATAAGAAACAGCAGGTTGTCCGACGCCTAAAGCTGCCAGACTGGTGCAAGAGCGAGTCAGGTTCAGAGCACATGCCTGGAGGACTACAAGCACCAGCACAGCCCGGCATGCCTGCAGAATCAGGGGTAAGAGGTCTGTATATACCTGTAGAACTACAAGTAACAGCTCAGCTGCAAGCCTGCAGCCGGACTGTGACATATACACAATTATTGTAAGTAAGCCGACACAGTGTAACGCCTAAAACTCTAAACTTCGTACTTATGCAAAAGAAATGCGGCAAAAGCCAATCAAGATAAAAAGCTAAGACACAAAAATTGCCGTTTTTCAGGGAACGCGGCGCGCTGAGAAGCCGCCACTCAGCAGCCGCTATCTGATTAGGGCGTGCTGAGATCTCTCCTGCCGCTATAACAGAGTCGGCCCGCCAAATCTTTTAATCGCTTTCACATCCAGACAGAGAATTAGGTGCTCGCAGTCTGTGCAAGCCGCGGGATTAGCCTCATGCAAACTACTAATCAGGAGGAGCCGCCAGACTCGGAGCTCCCCATCAAGAGGGATCCGTTCCCTGCGAGTGGATGAGACGCTGGGAGCGAGCGGATCAGGTTAATGCCGCGCACTCCGCTCTAACGCACTGACGGCTCTGCACATATTTACAGCGTAATGCGACATTTGGGTGCGTTGTCAGGAATCAAATCAAGGGGATTTTCACCTATAGCCAGATGCCGGGAGGTGCTGTTGTGACCCTTTCCTTCCTGGATCGCCGTGAAGTGCACACAAACATAAGCGATCACATGTTTGAGTGTTGTGCGCACTAGGTTACTTGTGTACTATATGTATCCAGGGCCGGATTTACTCTCCCTGCCGCGCCAAGGCCAGGTCCTGTGATGCGCCCCCCCCCCTGCGAACTCCCCCTCCCTTCCCATCAATGGAGAATGGCAACCAGATGGCAGGGCGGCGGGGTTAGTGTCAATTTTTTTTTACTGTTTCTTAATTTTTCTAAACACTTTTTTATCACTTTTTATTTTTTTATTTAATTATTTCTTCTAATTTTTATTTATTTCCTAATTTTTTCATCAATTAAATTTTTTTTAGATTTGTATTCATCTTATTTACTTTTTTTTACAATTTTTTTATCTTATTATTGCTTATTTTTTTATAATTATTTTCTTATTTTTTAATAATTTGTTTATTTTTTACTTTTTAATTACCTTTTAATTTTTTTATTT
>NW_017307179.1:37548-38435 GCF_000935625.1 Nanorana parkeri
CCCCCCTTTTTTAATTTAATTTTAATCTATTTTTTTACTTTTTTACATTTTTATTTATCTGATTCTCTTTCACTTTTTTATTTGTTATCTTTTTTTTTTCTAATTATTTTTTTTTTTTTATCTTACTATCTTTTACTTTTTAACATTTTAATTATTATTTTTTTACTAATTTTTTCATAAATGTTTAATTATTTTCTATGATTTTTTATCAATTTTTATTTTATTTTTTTCACTTAACTTTATTGCTATCACACAGGAGCTAGCTAACAAGCCCCTGTGTGATAGCATTTGGAGGTGACAGGCTCTCTTTATTGAACCTGTCACCTTAGGCCCCATTCACACTAAGCGACATACCTTTTGCAGCGGATCCGCGCGGCCGGGATAGCGCGACTTTCGGGGCGACCTTCCAGTGACGATTCAGCGACGATAGCGCGACCTTCAACGTCGGGCTCCATTAAAAAATAGAAAAATAGCGCAAAATCCGCCGAAAAAAGGGTCCTGCTGGAGCGACGGGCGACATGGAGCTAAGACAGCTCCATTGAATAGCATTGGCCGGAGACCTCTCGCGATAGTATAGATTTATTTTTATTTTTTTCACTTAACTTTATTGCTATCACACAGGAGCTAACAAGCCCCTGTGTGATAGCATTTGGAGGTGACAGCTTCTCTTTTTTTTGAACCTGTCACCTCCAATACAGGAGTTCTAGCACAGTGCAGCTCTCCTCTCACTGTCTACTCCACCCGGCGTGCAAGGTAGCCGGTGGCGGCGGCGGGGAGGGGGACAGGGGGCGGGAACATACCTGCCGCTCCTCTGCTCAGAGAGGCGGCTCTGATCACACCTGTCAGCGCTCCCTCTCTCTCCTCCTGGCTGCTCTGAAGCTGCAGCG
>NW_017307179.1:38455-42661 GCF_000935625.1 Nanorana parkeri
CCCCCCCCGCTGGCTCCGTCAAGCAGTTGCTTGACTTGCCTATATGGTAGCGCCCGGCCTATCTGTGTAGTACTAACCCCATCCCCCACCAACGTGCCGGAACCTTTACTTGCTTTATCAGCTAGGGATAGGGAGCAGGCGGCTATGGGGGTACATGTGAACAGGGTGAACCTGGAAGTGCCCTGGTGTGAGCACTTCCAGGTTCACAACTGGCAAACACCGGTTGCCGTAAGGAGAATCGTCGCATCCGAAAACTTCCAAGGAGACTCTGACACGCCCGGAAAGGTTCCGCCAGAGGACATAGATCTTGCACAGGGAGAAAGCTCGGATTTCCCGGCTACCTTGGGTTGGTGGTGAATCTTACAAGTTCGAGATTTATGTTAGAGGTTAGTCAGTGTTCTTTAATTCTGATTGCTAGCTCTTTGGGCAATCACTCCCTTTGCTGCCTTCTCTTTTTTGTTCTTATTATTGGGGGCCTCTGTACTGTCATTTTAGCCTGTAGTTGATTTTAGGACAGCAGACACTTTTAGCTGCTGTCACGTCCATAGCTACTTGGGGTTTTTATTTCTTTTGAGGGTGTATAGAAGGAGGCGTGGAGGTGAAAGTTTCATTAAGTAAAAGACAGGCATGGCTTGTGCTCGCAGCGAAGGCGGGGCTTATATCATGCTTATGTTTGAGAAGGGGAATGCGGTTATCTGACTGGAAGGGGGGGGGGGGGGTTACGTTGGATGGGGCCTTGAAAAGCTGAACAGACGGAGGTTCTTGTATGAAGGTCAGTCAGAGCGTTGCCAGTGTGAGACAAGTTTTTCTTGCCCTCCCTTCCCTAATTCCTCTTACCCCCCCTCACAATTTTTTTATTCTGTTTTGGAAATTTTACCAAGCTACTGTCACTGTCACCTGCCATGGCAACTGTGCATGGGTCCCAGACTCTTTGAGGGCGGTACTTGTTGGTAAAAGTTAGACAATGGTGGCTTGAGCTCAGGTATGGGTGTCTCTTCCCAGCATAGGTTATGTTGGTAACATGGCAGTGATCATCAGGCTGCATCTGGGGTACATTGGTAGTAATTATTGATTCTAAAGCTGGAAGAGCACAATAAATAATGAATGGGGGGAGTCGAGTCATGTAAACTGTCAAAGTCATATGACTGGGTGTCCTCCAACCACAGAGCTCTCTCTGCACCGCCAAGCAAAGAGAACTCCAATTTTTATGAATGGGATGGGCCCTTCCATTCATCCCCAACCTCCTCCGTGCTTGGCTGTCAGCCCTTCGCCAACTGCAACATGGCTGCCCATCATGTAGCTGTTACGTTTGAGAGAAGGTGACTTTCCACTCGAGAAGCTCCTCAGAAGCCAAATTATGTTCCCATCGCTGCTATAAGTTTGAGGCCAAAAGGTTTGGCCGCATTTGTGGGAGGAGTCGTGGGCGGTGGCCTCGTTATTAGAGGGGGACTCACCTGCATCGGACGGACCGCCTCCCTTCCCCTTCCTTCTTTAAATTTCACAGGAGTATGCCCCCTTATTGGCATTGCTGGACACCAAGATCATGGCACACCTCAGATCTTATTGTCAGGGTGACTTACGCTCTGGGGGACATGGGAGACTCTGACCACAAATATACATTGTAGAGATGCTGACTGCTGTGCACTTACTTTCCACCTTGTTTGTTGAACGCACAGGCTAGTGCCACCACCTGTGACGTCACCTTACTTATAACCGGAACACACAGCATGGAGCGAACTTCTAAGCCCAACATGTTGTTCAGGTGCTTGTGCTCTTCCTAAGGAGATAAAGAGAGAACAATTACTCCAACTGGCCGATCACAGACCAATCCATGGCTCCTTCCCGCTCATTATCCGATGGCTGAATATTCAGACTCAGACATCCCTGCTATTGTCCCTGGCTTCATTCTCACACACTTTGGTTATAGGACTGCTTCCACCCACCTTGGACTCTGCCAGTCCGAGGTGGGTGGAAGCAGACCTATAACCCAATTTTATCTTTTGCCCCATGTGCTCCAAGATGGAGACTCTCATAGTTTAGAGTTAGGTCCGCACTATATGGAGGTGCCTGGGCGCGGCTGTGCAGCTTTCACATTTTCTGCAGAATATGTGTATCTAAACCTCTGTTTTGAACCTTAGCGGTGAAACAAGTTTCTTTGCATGCTGGCTGGTGAGTGTGCTGGGAAACTTTTTGTTGTTTTACTTGATAAAGCCCTTCCATGTGCACCTTGCTGTAAAGCTGGTGACGCATTGATGAGTGCGTTTGCCATTTGCTTCATTCTCACACACTTTGGTTATAGGTCTGCTTCCACCCACCTTGGACTCTGTCAGGGACCAGAGCACCTCCAGGTGGCGCTGGAACCAGGTCCTGCGGTTCCGGTGCTCACCTGCAGGTGTGTCCAGGCAGCCAGGAGCGGTCAGGTACCAGACCTCCACTGGGTGGTGCTAGAACCTGCAATTCCGATGCTCACCTGCGGGTGTCTCCCAGCTGTCGGCGATTAGGCTGGGTTCACACCTAGGCGTATTGAATATGCGCGTTTGTCGCGTGGTTCGCGTCAGCCGTTTTGTATCGCGTTCGGACGGGCGGAAATACGGCAAGGTGTGAACCAGACCCATTGAATACAATGGGATTTAGATGTTTGAGCGTTTTGTAGAGCGTTCGTCGAGCGTTGAACGCGCTACAAAACGTTCAGGTGTGAACCAGGCCTAAGTCTCCACCTGGTGCTGGCCTGGGAGGGTATTTAGCCCCTTCTCACAGTGAGGCCAGTGCCCCAGTATTGTCGCCAAAACCTATATCCTGTTGCCTCTTTGGACCCTGGGGTCTCCTGATCTGTGGCTCCCCCTCTTGTTGCCCTGCTCCCCAGATTTACTTGACCTGTTATACTCTGTGTGTGATTCTGCTGTTTGCATTTAGTTTGTGGGGTTGCTTGTGTTTATATGATTTTGGTATGTCTAATAAACTATAGGTTCATAGCCTTGTTTGGTGTGGTTGAGTATTTGGTCCTCCTGTACAGATAGCTGCATGCGGTGATGGGCACCTGTGCACGGTAGGGTGGCCACCTTTTCTTCAAGCGAAACCCGAACACTCTAGCGACGTGCAGACATTTTTTGGGGAGCATAAGTCATAGCTTATTCATATGAACATAGCGCCGCCCATTCATATGTAAATATCATAGTTGAGACTGGGGGGGGCCAGTAGCCCCTATCTTAATTTTGGTTGCCCCTGTCTGCTTGACATCTTGTGTCCAGGTTTCTGATACCATGAAACCCGAACACAGCATTCAAAACCCGGACTGTCCGGGTGAATCCTGGACAGGTGGCAACCCTAGTGCACGGTATCATGATAGACTCTTCCCAATCCACCTGCTACTTCCTCTAATATAATATGTGGAGATAGACCCCTTATCATGGCTACAGAAGGTGTGCAGACCCAGGAACCCATATGCAGAGTCCTCATCACCAGAGACCCAACTTAATGACATAGATTGTACCAATGGTTTAGATGACCTAAAATGTGCCACATCGTATATATTTTATATATTGACTAAAATAACTTTTATTAGTATTTTTATTATAATAATTATTTTGTTTTCTTGCTTGAGGCCGGCCTGACATGCACATAACATGGGACTACCCTTAGCCCTGTGTCCAGGGCCTTCTTTAACGCAGGGCAAAAGGGGCAGCTGCCCAGGGCCCAGTCATTGTTGTGGGACCCAAAGGGCAGCTGCCAAAGGTGGCCTTTGCACCTGGATGGGGGATAGGGAGTCTGCCAGGTGAGGGGATTACAGCCTGAATCAGGGCAGCTTGAACAGTGGGTGTCTGGTGGGGAGGCCCTGAGTGTCTGTACTAGCTGCTGCATGTGTGTCTTAGGGAACACTGAACGTCCAGAGAGAGTGGTCACTACATGCTGCTTGTCTGTATGTGATGGGGGTCACTACATGCTTTCCATGTACATATGATGGGGGACAGTGCTAGCATAAGGCTGCATAGACAGTTGTCTGAGGGCACCATGGGAAGAGGGTGTGAAAAATGCACCTTCACCTGTGTACACAATAATCCTTGCACCAGCCCTGCCCTTGAGTCCGCAAAAAGATACACCCGCGCCACTCTTCTGTTTACTGTGTGATCGGTATTGCATAGTGTTGCTCTGCCCCTGTCGTATAGGCGTATGCATGGGTGAAATTGCATGGCGGGGCGGGTAGGGGGT
>NW_017307179.1:43356-55905 GCF_000935625.1 Nanorana parkeri
GGGTTACGTTGGATGGGGCCTTGAAAAGCTGAACAGACGGAGGTTCTTGTATGAAGGTCAGTCAGAGCGTTGCCAGTGTGAGACAAGTTTTTCTTGCCCTCCCTTCCCTAATTCCTCTTACCCCCCCTCACAATTTTTTTATTCTGTTTTGGAAATTTTACCAAGCTACTGTCACTGTCACCTGCCATGGCAACTGTGCATGGGTCCCAGACTCTTTGAGGGCGGTACTTGTTGGTAAAAGTTAGACAATGGTGGCTTGAGCTCAGGTATGGGTGTCTCTTCCCAGCATAGGTTATGTTGGTAACATGGCAGTGATCATCAGGCTGCATCTGGGGTACATTGGTAGTAATTATTGATTCTAAAGCTGGAAGAGCACAATAAATAATGAATGGGGGGAGTCGAGTCATGTAAACTGTCAAAGTCATATGACTGGGTGTCCTCCAACCACAGAGCTCTCTCTGCACCGCCAAGCAAAGAGAACTCCAATTTTTATGAATGGGATGGGCCCTTCCATTCATCCCCAACCTCCTCCGTGCTTGGCTGTCAGCCCTTCGCCAACTGCAACATGGCTGCCCATCATGTAGCTGTTACGTTTGAGAGAAGGTGACTTTCCACTCGAGAAGCTCCTCAGAAGCCAAATTATGTTCCCATCGCTGCTATAAGTTTGAGGCCAAAAGGTTTGGCCGCATTTGTGGGAGGAGTCGTGGGCGGTGGCCTCGTTATTAGAGGGGGACTCACCTGCATCGGACGGACCGCCTCCCTTCCCCTTCCTTCTTTAAATTTCACAGGAGTATGCCCCCTTATTGGCATTGCTGGACACCAAGATCATGGCACACCTCAGATCTTATTGTCAGGGTGACTTACGCTCTGGGGGACATGGGAGACTCTGACCACAAATATACATTGTAGAGATGCTGACTGCTGTGCACTTACTTTCCACCTTGTTTGTTGAACGCACAGGCTAGTGCCACCACCTGTGACGTCACCTTACTTATAACCGGAACACACAGCATGGAGCGAACTTCTAAGCCCAACATGTTGTTCAGGTGCTTGTGCTCTTCCTAAGGAGATAAAGAGAGAACAATTACTCCAACTGGCCGATCACAGACCAATCCATGGCTCCTTCCCGCTCATTATCCGATGGCTGAATATTCAGACTCAGACATCCCTGCTATTGTCCCTGGCTTCATTCTCACACACTTTGGTTATAGGACTGCTTCCACCCACCTTGGACTCTGCCAGTCCGAGGTGGGTGGAAGCAGACCTATAACCCAATTTTATCTTTTGCCCCATGTGCTCCAAGATGGAGACTCTCATAGTTTAGAGTTAGGTCCGCACTATATGGAGGTGCCTGGGCGCGGCTGTGCAGCTTTCACATTTTCTGCAGAATATGTGTATCTAAACCTCTGTTTTGAACCTTAGCGGTGAAACACGTTTCTTTGCATGCTGGCTGGTGAGTGTGCTGGGAAACTTTTTGTTGTTTTACTTGATAAAGCCCTTCCATGTGCACCTTGCTGTAAAGCTGGTGACGCATTGATGAGTGCGTTTGCCATTTGCTTCATTCTCACACACTTTGGTTATAGGTCTGCTTCCACCCACCTTGGACTCTGTCAGGGACCAGAGCACCTCCAGGTGGCGCTGGAACCAGGTCCTGCGGTTCCGGTGCTCACCTGCAGGTGTGTCCAGGCAGCCAGGAGCGGTCAGGTACCAGACCTCCACTGGGTGGTGCTAGAACCTGCAATTCCGATGCTCACCTGCGGGTGTCTCCCAGCTGTCGGCGATTAGGCTGGGTTCACACCTAGGCGTATTGAATATGCGCGTTTGTCGCGTGGTTCGCGTCACGCGTTTTGTATCGCGTTCGGACGGGCGGAAATACGGCAAGGTGTGAACCAGACCCATTGAATACAATGGGATTTAGATGTTTGAGCGTTTTGTAGAGCGTTCGTCGAGCGTTGAACGCGCTACAAAACGTTCAGGTGTGAACCAGGCCTAAGTCTCCACCTGGTGCTGGCCTGGGAGGGTATTTAGCCCCTTCTCACAGTGAGGCCAGTGCCCCAGTATTGTCGCCAAAACCTATATCCTGTTGCCTCTTTGGACCCTGGGGTCTCCTGATCTGTGGCTCCCCCTCTTGTTGCCCTGCTCCCCAGATTTACTTGACCTGTTATACTCTGTGTGTGATTCTGCTGTTTGCATTTAGTTTGTGGGGTTGCTTGTGTTTATATGATTTTGGTATGTCTAATAAACTATAGGTTCATAGCCTTGTTTGGTGTGGTTGAGTATTTGGTCCTCCTGTACAGATAGCTGCATGCGGTGATGGGCACCTGTGCACGGTAGGGTGGCCACCTTTTCTTCAAGCGAAACCCGAACACTCTAGCGACGTGCAGACATTTTTTGGGGAGCATAAGTCATAGCTTATTCATATGAACATAGCGCCGCCCATTCATATGTAAATATCATAGTTGAGACTGGGGGGGGCCAGTAGCCCCTATCTTAATTTTGGTTGCCCCTGTCTGCTTGACATCTTGTGTCCAGGTTTCTGATACCATGAAACCCGAACACAGCATTCAAAACCCGGACTGTCCGGGTGAATCCTGGACAGGTGGCAACCCTAGTGCACGGTATCATGATAGACTCTTCCCAATCCACCTGCTACTTCCTCTAATATAATATGTGGAGATAGACCCCTTATCATGGCTACAGAAGGTGTGCAGACCCAGGAACCCATATGCAGAGTCCTCATCACCAGAGACCCAACTTAATGACATAGATTGTACCAATGGTTTAGATGACCTAAAATGTGCCACATCGTATATATTTTATATATTGACTAAAATAACTTTTATTAGTATTTTTATTATAATAATTATTTTGTTTTCTTGCTTGAGGCCGGCCTGACATGCACATAACATGGGACTACCCTTAGCCCTGTGTCCAGGGCCTTCTTTAACGCAGGGCAAAAGGGGCAGCTGCCCAGGGCCCAGTCATTGTTGTGGGACCCAAAGGGCAGCTGCCAAAGGTGGCCTTTGCACCTGGATGGGGGATAGGGAGTCTGCCAGGTGAGGGAGGGGGGGGGTTGGTTAGGGGATCGGGATGGGTCGGGAGTGGGGGGCCCAAGAAAATGTCTGCCCCGGGGCCAATCAATATTAAAGACGGCCTTGCCTGTGTCTCAGCTGATACTTGCATAGACACCAAAGCTTGGCTTGGCCTTGGCTTTATGCCTAAGGTTGGGTGAATGTCCTGGCCTGGAGTTGGGTTCACTGTTCCCCATTCATCTCCTTCTAGCCAAGCGACTTGTGGTCAGAGACATGTGACCAGTTGCAGCTCACCCAGAAGTGCTGACAACGGTATTTTTAACCAAAAAAAAAGGTAAAACTACCTAAATCGGCATCAGAAGGGTAAGTTAGGAGTTAAAATTTGGACTTTGTCCAATGTCATCTGGAATATCTGCGTGAGCTTCTGGGCGTCAGGCGGCTAAAGCTGGAGCTGATGTTATTTGTAACACAAGTACATATCTTATCCAGACTGCAGACAGCTGATTGGATTAATCTTGCTGTGCAGAGTTCATTATATGCACAGAATGTAATTTTGTCTGGTGGGTGCAATAGGCAGAAAAACGTGGAGGCCGGATGACAAGGTCCATTGTCCTTGACAAAATCCCTCTGCCAGTACCCGAGCCGGGACAAGCACACAATCTCAGGGCAGACAAAGGTCAGGTCTTCTCCATACAATAGAAGTAGAAGTGTCTTAGGGATGGATGCAGCACGAATACCTTATCAATCTCTGATAGAAGAGCACAAAGTGAGCAAATCTATCTATAGATAATGCTCCCTGTCGTCAGGATTCTGGGCTCATGTAGGGATTATTTCATTGCCTGCAGACAGGTTCCTCCGAGCACTAGTTATGTGGTGTGAGGTGTGCTGGCCGGGTATATTAGGTAAAGAATGGCACCACAATGAGATGCACTGTTGGTCATGCGCTCCCAGGGCCGGATATACTCTCTCTGCTGCCCCAATGCCAGGTTCCTCAATGCGCCCCCCCCCCCCTGTATGAAGGCTGCATACCAGTGATCTCGGTGACATTGCCAAGATCACGTGTACATAACAAGCGGCGGCTTCCCCGCTGTACATTTAGCTACCCACCAGTCACCCGGAACTGCATGTCCCGGACATCGGGACACAGGAATTCCACACCCCTGCTGCCCCTCTACTCCCTGCTGCCCCAAGGCCGGCCTCGGTTGGCCTTGTGGGAAATCCAGCCCTGTGCGCCCCCATACGTTACGGTAATGCACGATCAAATGCACATTATACTTTGCATTAGCACAATGATCTGCAATCTCCTGTGGGTTTCAGGCTCATGGTAGAGGTCATGGGATCAAATCAACCTTTATTTGTAGGCTTCAAATTTGGATGGTCTGAGTGAACCCCCCAAGAAACGTGGACTTGTAGGATTAGGCTGGCTATCCTGTTGCCTGGCAAGTGGTCTTTGCCTTGAGGACGGATAGGTGAGGCTTCTGTTTAGACCCATCGCCAAGCACTGTAGGGTTAGAGGGGTGTAGGAATAGTGAAGGCAGAGACAGGGAAAGGTAAGGTGCAGGAGTAGAGGGAGGACAGATAAGGTGCAGGAGGAGAGGGAGGACAGATAAGGTGCAGGAGTAGAGGGAGGACAGATAAGGTGCAGGAGTAGAGGGAGGACAGATAAGGTGCAGGAGTAGAGGGAGGACAGATAAGGTGCAGGAGTAGAGGGAGGACAGATAAGGTGCAGGAGTAGAGGGAGGACAGATAAGGTGCAGGAGTAGAGGGAGGACAGATAAGGTGCAGGAGTAGAGGGAGGACAGATAAGGTGCAGGAGTAGAGGGAGGACAGATAAGGTGCAGGAGTAGAGGGAGGACAGATAAGGTGCAGGAGTAGAGGGAGGACAGATAAGGTGCAGGAGTAGAGGGAGGACAGATAAGGTGCAGGAGTAGAGGGAGGACAGATAAGGTGCAGGAGTAGAGGGAGGACAGATAAGGTGCAGGAGTAGAGGGAGGACAGATAAGGTGCAGGAGTAGAGGGAGGACAGATAAGGAAAGCATGGCAAGGATGTGCATGGACTACAAGAGGCTTACTCATTGTCGGCCCAATCCTATGGTAAAACCTCTTGGGGAAGCCTGTCGGAGGTGGAGCCACTGTCTGATTGAGTGATGGGGATTGTGGGCTGAGTCCACTATACGGCAGGACATCTTCTGGGCAAATGTTGTGCTGGGCTTCTGATGTGTCCCTCTGCCATGGAGGAGGGATGTGCTACCTCCAGTACCTGTACCCAATTTGTCCTTTACTACATATGGAGCCAAGATGGAGCCACGATATTTGGCTTTGTGGCACAGTACAGGAAGTAATACATTGTTCACAGGAATAAGACAGCTTCCTGGCGGGCTCGGCACGCGGAGCTGCAAACACGCCCGAGCCCATCCTTATTCAGGAACTGATACAATTTTGATAGTGAAGTACTGTACAAGAACAGATACATTGTTCAAAGTGCAGTACAGGAACCGATACACTGTTCACACCCTGAGACGGGTAACGTGGAAGTCGCACCATATATCACCGACCCAACGTTCACTTTTTGCCGGGATGTTCCTTTATTTTAAAGGAGAACTATGAGGGGGGTGCTTTTCACTCACCTCATAGTTCTAGCCGACCTGTGACAATGAGACTGTCACAGGTCGGCTCAGTAGATCGGGAGGTGAGAGAACACATACCGGCGTTCGCTCACCTCTCGATCCTGTCACGGCTCTCTGCCGTGACAGGGGGAGGGGCTGGATTCCCCCCTCCCCGCTCCGATCTGCCAGCGCTGACTGGTTTGCAGATCGGATATATGTTTTATCATTGCATCTCCCTTTGTATAGCCCTGAGGAAGGGAGTGCATTCGACCCCCTGATACTCCGGCTGCGGCGTCTCAGTATACCGCGAGCTGTAGCTCCCTATATACTGAGCCTAGGGTGACGGGAGGACGCTAGTTTGTGTCTTCCCGTTACCCTAAGGAGAACTATGGGCGAAAGCCCTGACCCTCATAGTTCTCCTTTAATAATTGGCCTCTAGAATTTTCTACAGCTAATAATCTCTGTGCTGCTAACCGGAAAGCTCTTGAGTATTCAGCTCCTGAACCCGCGCTCACTTTGAAGGTCTTATCTCAGGCCCGGCAGCTTGCCCCAGGGTTACATTTTTGCTGCCTCTGGGCTGGAGATATTAAAATGTATAAAATATTCTGCAGCCGCCTCAGCCGCCCCTGCGTCTCTATTTGCCTTCCATTGCTTCTTCTGTTGTATCAAAGTATGAATGAAATTAAAACCGCTTTATGAAGTTTGCACAGTCAGAGGCAAATATTAATAAGTGTAAGAGAACAAAGCGCTGGGAGTGACACCATGAATATTATGAGCCATCGGTGAGAGACTACAGCCATAATATATATATGAGCCTCTAATGCACGATTTGTTATTATGGCAATGACTGTCCGATATAGAGGACATCAGCCCCGGGAACGCAGCACAGGGATGGTGGGAGCCCCTCATAATGGGCACAGCGGGTGTACAGACCCGGGAACTCAGCACAGGGATGGTGGGGGCCCCTCATAATGGGCACAGCGGGTGTACAGACCCGGGAACTCAGCACAGGGATGGTGGGGGCTCCTCAAATTGGGCACAGCGGGTGTACAGACCCGGGAACTCAGCACAGGGATGGTGGGGGCTCCTCAAATTGGGCACAGCAGGTGTACAGACACAGAAAATAAGGTGGGCAGATCTGGGACACTATGGCCATTAATATGGAGTTGCTCACTTTGGGTCTATAACCCCCACCACTCTTCTTGCTTTCCACAACATATTAGAGGGTGTCTTGGGAATTTGGCCCATATGTGAGGTCAGGTACTGATGTTGGATGAGAAGACCTGACTCACAATTGGCGTTCCAATTGATCCCAAAGGTGGAAAACTATGGGCAGAAACCAGCAAACCCAAAAAGCTATGAATAAGCCACATAGTGATCAGAAAGAGTCATCATCACCAAAAACATCACAGAGAGCAAACAGGTACTGACCGAACTGATGTCATGCAGCATGATCGATTTCTTCTTGTCCACCACTTGACCAAGATGTCCGAATGTCAGCTGAGGGGGAAGGAAAACATTTTCAGATTCTTCATTGCACAATAATGTTATCACAGATACAGTGTATGGAACTAGGATCTTGTTCAGGTGGACCTGTCATCGGATACATTGTCAGGGTGACCCTGCAGAGCCCACCATATAGAGTCTATGGTGGGCTCTGCAGGGTCACAGGTGGACTATGTGGGCTCTTTAAGGGATGTAACTAGAAATCACAGGGCCCCATACAAAATTTTGCTATGGGGCCCTGTGATTTCTAGTTACGCCCCTGATTGTTATGCTGTGTAATGCGCTCACAGCGCTCCCACTGACAATGCCCTCATCTGCTGTTCTCTCCAGGAGGATGGCGCCATCTTGTTCCAGGCATCATCCAGGGTCACCATCTACTTCCTGGACTGAGATGCCGGCTCAGAGATGACACAATCATGTAAATCCCGGTACCTGTGCAGTTCTTGGCTGATGTTGTCCTAACAACCAATGAGGCTTTGTGGCCTACTAGGACACCGCCAGACGACCGGCAAACTGGCCAAATTGTCCACTGGTGTAAATGAACCTGTGGATATCTTGGGTTGGGGTCTAGCTCATGGTCAACCTGAACCTAAAGCTCATTTCTAGACATGTGCGATTCGTTCCGAATCGAAATTCAGACGAAATTTCGGAGATTCGGATGTATCCGAATTCCGAATAGAACGAATGCAAACTAAACTGAATTTCCGATTCCGAATTTCCGATCCGGAATTGAACGAACGGATGAAACAAAACCGAAACGACATTTTGTGTAGACTACCGATAACGAATTTCGTCCTAATCCGAACCCTGAAATGATTTGACTTTTGGACCCAAATCCCGGAAAACGAAATAACGCAAAATCCGAATGAAAACGAAACGAAACTAAATTAATTTTTTTTGCCGCTGCGCATGTCTGCTCATTTCTATTCCAGAGGAACCTAATGACAGGTTTTGTTGCACAATTCTCTCAAAGATGCAACACAATCCTGCAATTTCTTCCAGCCTGGCAGAGGTCTTCTTCACCACCACACAGGCCCGGATTCCCCCCAAGGCCACCGAGGCCCGGCCTTGGGATCCGGGCTCCGCCGCCGAGTCTCTCCTCACTGTAGGGAGCAGAGCGGCAGGGTTAAAACTAACCCTGCCGCTCCGTGTACATGAGTGCTCTCCATTGATGCAAAGGGGGTAAGGGTTGGCGGAGGGGGCGGGCGGCGTATTGCGGAACCTGGCCTTGGGGCGGCAGGGAGAGTAAATCCGGCCCTGCCTCCACTTTCTTCCTCACCAATATGGCGGTGTTTCATGATGAATTCGTCACAATGATGGCGCCATATGGTAAAAGTGTCTTCACCTAGATTGGTCACACGTGCCGGTACTGACGACGAGAACGTCTCAGGGTTTTAAGTTTGTGTCCTCCCGTTACCCTAAGGAGAACTATGGGGAAAAACACTGACCCCATAGTTCTCCTTTAATCGCTTCCGCTAAGTCCGATGGAGCTTATTACTATCACAACCGCCCCTCTGGCTGAAGAGAACCGTCTACCGCAGATAACGCACGCCGCCGAGATTAATCCACTTACCGGGAAGCTGATTTCCTCTTCCAGTATTTTGTTTCCGACAACCTGCAGCAGATTAAAGGCACAGCGTCATTCTTTTATCCTGAACCTCAAATCATTTTTCAATCTGCATTGTTCATGTAAGAATGAATGAATGGATAAAATAGGGGAGGGGCATTAATGTGGCAGATGAAGTTTAATGTCGATAAATGCAAAGTAATGCACTTTGGAATTAAAAATAAACAAAATACAGGGGTACGGGTAATATACAGGGGTACAGGTAATATACAGGGGTACAGGTAATATATAGGGGTACAGGTAACATACAGGGGTACAGGTAACATACAGGGGTACGGGTAATATACAGGGGTACAGGTAATATACAGGGGTACAGGTAATATACAGGGGTACAGGTAATATACAGGGGTACGGGTACTCCTAGAATGAGATCCTAATAGGTTGGACTTGATGGACTTATGTCTTTATTCAACCTCAAATACTATGAATGACAAATCGTACGCTTTGAAGAGTTTTTGTTTGGATGAGGGCGACCATTTTGTTCTATCTAGAGATATAAGCAGCATGCTATTACAATCTCCATGAGGTCTCATGGTCTGGAATGGTCTCATCTGTTAGTGTGCACCTACCTTCACCACTGTCCCACTGAACCTTCTTACCAGGACTGATGGAAATGTAGTTTTCATTTCCATATAATGTTGACAATATTGGGAAATTTAGGTCACTTGGAGTCAGCAAAGAAATGATGGTGGTTCTTAAAGAGATTCTGAGACCTTGCCCATTGTGCGTCAGGATCTGGATCTGAACCCGGGGCCTCTGCTGTAGCTGGCGGTGGTTCTACCTGCTGAGCCACTTTGGATAGCTCCTTGCCTGATCTCCTGTGTAATCCTCAGGTAAACCTAGTTTCTGCTGAACTCTGAACTCCTTGCTCCTCCCTTCAACTTCCTATTTAAGCCCCGCCTCTGCACTTCCTGTTTGCCTGATTATTGTGCTCCTGCGAATATCTTGCTTCCTGCTCCCTCTGTGATACAATCCGCTCATACTGCGACCCGTGTACTGACCTTTGGCTGCTGATTCACCGACTACTCTCACCGTCTTCTGCTACATACCTGGTACCTTTGCCTCCTGACCTCGGCTTGTTCGCTTCTGCCTGCTCCTCCACTACTACCGTCTGCTTGTGTACCGAACCCGGCCTGTTATACAACAAATTGCCTGCTGCTTCAGCTACTGGACTCCGCGCCTGATCCCAGATCGTGACATTGTGACGATGTCTCTGAAAAGGACCCCCCCGATCCCCTTATACTCACCTTACCTGCAGATCATCGCTTCTGTGCAACCAGCGAGAAGCACCTTTAGAAGTAGAAGAGCATGTGACCTGATCCCTTGCGATGGTGGCCAACAGCCAATCACTAAGTCCATGCACTGTCACATGACCAGGAAAGTCACGTCGCTGCTCGCCCTGTCACTGACACAGCTGGCCAGCGTTGTCCGATCCAATAAATGAACAACTATAGTTCTTATTGCTGATAAAGTGAATGTTGGTTCTGATAGAAAGGTGTCTGAACACGCAGAGCATCGCTGGTTGTCCTGTATGGGGCTGTGTAGCTGCAGACCGGTCAGGGGGCCCATGTTGACCCGTGTCCACCACCAAAAGCACCTACAATAGGCATGTGGTCATAAGAACTGGTGTGATTAATCATATTTCTTTTACATCATGTGGATGGCCGGGTGGGTGCGTCACTTACCTGGTGTAGAGATGGCACCAGGATGTATTATGGGTAGAAGACAAGCCGGCAGAGGCAGTGTGATGCTCTGGGCGATGTTCTGCTGGGAAACCTCGGGTCCTGCCATTCATGTGGATGTCACTTTCACGTGCACCACCGACCTAAACATTGTTACTGACCAAGTAGTCCCCCTTCATGGACACGGTATTGCCTGATGGCAGTAGGATAATGCACCAAGAATGGGTTGAGGAACACAACAATGAGTTTGAGGTGATGACTTGGCCTCCAAATTCTCCTGATCTCAATCCAATCGATCATCTGTGGGATGTGCTGGAGAAACAAGTCCGATCCATGGAGGCCGATCACCTCACACCTTACAGGACTTAAAGGATCTGCTACTGCCGGCTTGGTGCCAGATACCACAGCACACCTTCAGAGGTCTAGTGGAGTCCATGCCTGGACAGGTCTGGAAAGGGGGGACCTACTCAATATGGGGGGGTGGGTGGTCACCCAGATACCACAGCATACCTTCAGAGGTCTAGTGGAGTCTATGCCTGGACAGGTCTGGAAAAGGGGGACCTACTCAATATTGGGGGGGTGGGTGGTCACCCAGATACCACAGCACACCTTCAGAGGTCTAGTGGAGTCCATGCTTGGACAGGTCTGGAAAGGGGGGACCTACTCAATATGGGGGGGGTGGGTGGTCACCCAGATACCACAGCATACCTTCAGAGGTCTAGTGGAGTCTATGCCTGGACAGGTCTGGAAAAGGGGGACCTACTCAATATTGGGGGGGTGGGTGGTCACCCAGATACCACAGCACACCTTCAGAGGTCTAGTGGAGTGCATGCCTGAACGGGTCAGGGAAAAGGGGACCTACTCAATTTTAGGGGGGTCATCCAGATACCACAGTCTACCTTCAGAGGTCTAGTGGAATTCATGCCTGGACAGGTCTGGCTGATCGGTGTATATAACACGGATTAAACACATTACATGCATATATGATCTTAGGGGAAGACTGATGGTGACAGGGTCTCTTTAAATAGCGACGCTCCTTTAAACAGACGCTCATAACCAGGAGCCTGAAAAGCGCGTTTCTGGAACGCGGCGTATTACTAATTCAGCATTTATGAGATTATCTCAGCCAATTAACCTCCTCGATGTCTCACACGGGGCCGATATAAACACGACACACTTCTCCCAGAGTAACAATTATTTTCTCTGATCCGCGGCCGGCCTGGCGGTGTGTACACGGTCCTCCGTGCGTGCGGCGGGGGGGTCACATTGTACTGACCCTCTCAGCTCAGATCTCAGCCATCAAAGGACACATTCGGCTGGAGCACACTGCGTACGCGCTGACAATCTTTTAATTACTTCCCCCCGTGTCGCTCCGCAGATGGAAGTTTCAGGGTGTAAAAAGAACAATTTATTTATGGAGGTTTTATTTAATTTAAAGTTGAACTCCGGGATCAGCATGCGTTCTCTTCCTGAATCTCGGTGAGCTTTGTGTGTTTCTTACAGATCTGTGCTGCAGCAATCCAGTGCGCCATCTTTGTTCAGGCATCATACAGGGTCACCATCTACATCCTGAACTGAGATGTCGGCTCAGAGATGACACAATCATGTAAATCCCGGTGTCTGCCCAGTTCTTGGTTGTGTTCACAAATGTCTGGCACAGATCAGCCCCCTGCTGCAGCTTCTCACTCTGTGACTGGATACAAAGTTACAATGTTGCAGACTGATCACTGGGGGAGGGGAGACTGAAGAAATGCTTCCTCCTGCCTGCAGCAGACTGATCACTGGGGGAGGGGAGACTGAGGAAATGCTTCCTCCTGTCTTTTTTTTTTAACCTGACGAACTATGTAACCGCATAGGATGGACCGACCATTGATGTGCAGCCCCGCCCCCTTAATGAACACCTGACTATAAGAACTTGGTTTGTCTGGCTACGCACAGGACCGGATTTCCCACAAGGCCAACCAAGGCCCGGCCTCGGGGCAGCAGGAAGTAGAGGGGCGGCAGGGAGTAGAGGGGCGGCAGGGAGTAGAGGGGCTGCAGGGAGTAGAGGGGCAGCAGGGGGTAGAGGGGCGGCAGGAAGTAGAGGGGCAGCAGGG
>NW_017307179.1:56120-56485 GCF_000935625.1 Nanorana parkeri
ACAGATTCCTGGCGGGATTCCGCGAGCACAAAAAAAAAAGACGCACATTTACGTGACCCCGCCGTGAAGAATCCGCCGTCTGCCTGTAATTTTACAACGAGCGGACGGCAAGGGGTTAAGGAGCACGCACGATCCTTCACAATAAAACTGTTACATGGTAATCAGCCGTCACGTTTTTGGCTATTTTGTTATTTCCTCTCCTTTGGCCTCATCATGCGCTCGGCTCGGGTCACTCGGGTGCAGTGAAGTGGAACATTTGTTCCGTCTGCCGAATTCTAGATCCATTATTTCCACAAATGATTGAATAAAAAAATACAGATTATAAAACAAACATTGTTATTGTCCGGTGATGGGGGGAAGGGTGG
>NW_017307179.1:56529-74276 GCF_000935625.1 Nanorana parkeri
GGGAGGGGGGGGGGGGGGCAGTTCTCTATTGAAGAAGTTTCAGACTGATGGCGGGATTCCGAGACAGAAAATTGGATTTGATGTTCTCTTTGAAGACACGAAAAGGGTGAAGAGACAATAGAGATCGGAATGAGGTTGGGGGGAGCGTCTCCGGGTCACAAAGTGAAGGGCAATCTCATCAGGAAACAGGCGGAAGAAAAAATAACCTGATAGGGGTTGTAATTCTTCCCTGCTGTATCCAAAAGACTCCAACCAGTTGGGGGCACTGGCCAAACTATACATGACCGGCAATACAAGGGCGTATGTAGCACGTGTAGCTCCCAAGTGCAATTGTGCTATTACACAGGAGCTAACTGTACTATTACACAGGAGCTAACAAGCCCCCCTGTGTGATAGCCTTTGGAGGTGACAGGTTCTCTTTATTGACCCCCTGTCACCTCCAATACAGGAGTTCTAAGTTGCCCAAAGCAGGGCTAAATGTACATTTTCTGGGCGTCGGGGGATTTCACACCGCTGCCGCCCCGAGGACGGGTCCCGGGGGCCTTGTGGGGAATCCTGGGCACGGCGGCTCTGTGTACCTTGATCAGAGAGAGATCAGCACCATCCCATGGCTGATCTCCCCTTCAGTCACTGAAAGTGGAAGTGACGTGTGTGATATCACTTGCGGTTTGAGTCTGTGATTTCTTCAGCTTCTGTAGCCGGAGAAGAAGCTGAGGGAGCAGATTTGTCCTTCATCAGCTTCTTTGAGTTCCATAGGTGACATCAGGGGTCTAATAGACCCCCTGATGTCTCCATAAAGAGGACATGTCACCAGTGGCGTCACAAGGGGGGTGCGGCCTGCACCCGGGTCACACCATTGGAGGGGTGACGCCAAAATGACTGACAGTCATTTTAGTGTCACCCCACTCTGAAAAGTCGGGCACTCGGTCAAGGACCGGGAGCACGACAGTTGCTCGAGAGAGAGAGGAGGGGACACGGCGGCATACCTTATTCCGCCGGGTGAGGTCTCCTCCTTCTCTCTCCGCCGGTGTCCATCACCAAGATGGCTGCCGGCAGGTAACAGCGGTACCGCGTGTAACATCATCACGAGCGTACGCGATGATGTCACTGCTGGGTGTCACCCGGTATCCGCACTGGGTGTCACCCCCGCCTCGGGACGCCTCTGCCATCACACTGGGGGCTTGTTAGCATTATTCAGCCTCCCACCGGGCTTCTGGCAGCCAATGACGTCGCTGACGTCAACCAATGAGATGTCTATGGCCTGCGCACACACCTCCCCTGGCCAGGCTCTTAGCAACCTGGGACACTCTGGCCAGAAAGGGGGCAACAGACACACTGCAAACATTGGCCATGCTGCTCTGCCTGCCCCCCCCCTCCTACTATGAGATTCCCCTTGCAGCCCTCTCTAAAAATGCTCGTTCCCTGGTCAGTGACCAGAAGGTATACAAATAAGGACTCCTGACTCTCTCAAGAGTCACAATAGCCGGCAGTTCACATTTTCAAGGTTCCCTATGATAAGCCTGGTATTTCCTTTATAACAGGTAAGAGGGTCATGGACGCCATGCAATGCGAGTGTCGGTGAGGTCACATGACTCCCATCGCTATTCTCAATATCGGAATTTCAATACAAAGCCTTCAGAGGGGTTACAGCACTGGGAGATCATTTATAATTGGTGAATTGTTAAAGGAGAACTATGAGGTGGGGGAGGGGGAGGGGCTTTTCACTCACCTCATAGTTCTGGCCGACCTGTGACAATGAGACTGTCACAGGTCGGCTCAGTAGATCGGGAGGTGAGCGAACACATACCGGCGTTCGCTCACCTCTCGATCCTGCCACGGCTCTCTGCCGTGACAGGGGAGGGGCTGGATTCCCCCCTCCCCACTCCGATCCTCCAGCGTTGACTGGCGAAACAGACGGGGGAGGGGGCGGGTACAGCTGGCTCTGCCTCTAGATAGGCAGAGCCAGCTGTCACTCACGCAGCTGGGCGGATCCCGGCACAATTGTCGGGGATCCGTCCCGGCTGCGGCGTCTCAGTATACCGCGAGCTGTAGCTCTCTATATACTGAGCTTAGGGTGACGGGAGGACGCTAGTTTGTGTCCTCCCGTTACCCTAAGGAGAACTATGGGGAAAAGCCCTGACCCCATAGTTCTCCTTTAATAAAGATTTATAAATATAGTCAAAAAAAGTAAAAAACTTTTACTTTCAACCAAAAACAAATCGAAACTTTTTTTTTTTACACATTCCTTAAATTTCAACAACACACAGAGACGTCTGAGAACTTCCATCTGGTCACAGAGAGACGGGTTCTCTTTGTTGTGTCAGCGGTGTATATGCTCTGCGCTCTTACCTGGCAGAAGAGCTGGTGACTCTCTTCGGACACAAGGAGGAGGCAGCAGCACTGGGACTGGGTCTGTTGCTCCAGCTGTGAGAGAGAAGAAAATGCAGGTCAGTCATGAACATGCGGAGCAGAGAGCTACACACAGGATCGTCTCCCAGCACGCTGGCCGGCTAGACTGCAACGTAAACATATGACTCTGTCTGACAAAATAAAATTAAATTTTTTAATAAAAAATTAGAATCAGAGGTTTTAGTTGCGCAACTTTTGTAAAATATTTGGAAGCCGTACTGCCTGGTCAAGGCCCATCTGTGTGGCATAGTCTGTACTGTAATCTATGGGCGCCGCCATATTGGAGCATATATAGCAAAGGATTGTCAGGGTTCCGCCCGGACTTTACTGGTGTGCAGCATTCTGGCTTGGCTGCCATTTTACTCACCTGGGTTTCCTTCTTTGCCTGAGCAGACTCTGGAACTTTGCTCACTACTCCCAGGCTCCCTCTTATGGCCAGACAGGAGGAGAGCATCATCTGAGAGAGCCAGATGGGAGTTTCCTGTCTCTGAGTGATGATGTCACCCCACTCACTATATATAAACCACTCAGTCCAGTCTGACCTTGCGTGGTCTTCCTGCTAGTGCTTTCCTGCTGCTCTGAGTATCCCATACCTGGCTGACGTTCTCCTCTGGCTCCTGCTCCTGGCCTGTTCCTGACGACGCTGATTTCCTGACCTGTCCCTGACGACGCCTATCTCTGTGTTCCTGGCTTGGCCGACTACCCACTCCGGCTCCTGACCTTGGCTTGTTCCGGTTTAAGATTCTGCTTGCTCCTGTGGACCCGGTCCTCTATAAATATTTTAACTAGCACCTTTTGCTTGTCTGGTTTTCATTGTGCTCTGACAAGGATGAATTGGGTGCAGGTATTCCTGGAGGGAGCCCAACCACCTTAAAGGCACAGGGACACGATGGAGGCCCAGCATATTCAAATGTCAGCTAAAGCCCCCAGTTAGATATGTAGATACTACCTCCCACCTTGTCGACAGGATCGAGAGGTGAGCGATCTGGAACCTTTTTATCTGTCCTTGGCCAAAAACCTTAAACCCAACACTAACCCTAATCCCTAATGCCGAGCTTACCCCCAGCCATGACACACAGCCTAGACTTGTGTCTTCGTCCCATTTGTAAGATCTCCCGCCACTTCCTATCTTGAAGACACAACAAGAAGAAATGTCTCCAAAGAAAAGGGGAACGCCTCTAAAAGGTGTCCAAAATGGAAGATCTCTTCTATGTTCTTCCATTCAAAAAACCAAGAAAGAGCGCAGAGAACACTGGCTAGTTAACAAAGTAGTGATGAAAAACTGAAGGTGGTGGCACTTACGTGTGAATGCCAGGATCTGGAGATGGACGGCCGGTATGGAGGATCGGGGCACTCGTGGTGTGGTGTCCGACTGTGATCGATGTATTAATCCAAGAGGTATATCCACGGGAGAGTGTAGATGAGAATCCAACACCCGGTTCCTGTCTGAATGATCCCTCTCCAACACGTCATTGGATTCGACTTGCGGCTTCTGCACATGGTCCCCAGCAGATCTGACAGTTACCGCTCGCTGAGACACACACAGCTGCGGCTGTTACAGCCCCGTCCATTGCCCGCTGCCTATTGCCGATAACACAGCGATCCCCCTGGCTTTCTCCCACACCGCACAGACCCCTCACGGCACTTCAGACGAAGTCCCCTCTTCTCATCTACACTCTCCCGTGGATATACCTCTTGGATCAATACATCGATCACAGTCGGACACCACACCACGAGTGCCCCGATCCTCCATACCGGCCGTCCATCTCCAGATCCTGGCATTCACACGTAAGTGCCACCACCTTCAGTTTTTCATCACTACTTTGTTAACTAGAGCTCGTTGACACACGCGGCCACGGCTGCCACAGCCCTATCCAACACCCGGTTCCTGTCTGAATGATCCCTCTCCAACACGTCATTGGATTCGACTTGCGGCTTCTGCACATGGTCCCCAGCAGATCTGACAGTTACCGCTCGCTGAGACACACACAGCTGCGGCTGTTACAGCCCCGTCCATTGCCCGCTGCCTATTGCCGATAACACAGCGATCCCCCTGCCTCTCTCCCACACCGCACAGACCCCTCACGGCACTTCAGACGAAGTCCCCTCTTCTCATCTACACTCTCCCGTGGATATACCTCTTGGATCAATACATCGATCACAGTCGGACACCACACCACGAGTGCCCCGATCCTCCATACCGGCCGTCCATCTCCAGATCCTGGCATTCACACGTAAGTGCCACCACCTTCAGTTTTTCATCACTACTTTGTTAACTAGCCAGTGTTCTCTGCGCCCTTTCTTGGTTTTTTGAATATTTACAATCCACAGGTTCTCCTCCTGTTTTCCAGGGCTGCACACACGCCTCTAAGCTAATTTGTTGCCCATCCGAGAGCGCTGTTTATATGTTTTTTCTATGTTCTTCCATTGACTGCTCTACCATTGTGGATTCACCATAACCATCTCTCATTACCATAACCATCTCTCATTACCATAAACATCTCTCATTACCATTACCATCTCTCATTACCATAATCATCTCTCATTACCATAACCATCTCTCATTTCCATAACCATCTCTCATTACCATAAACATCTCTCATTACCATTACCATCTCTCATTACCATAATCATCTCTCATTACCATAACCATCTCTCATTTCCATAACCATCTCTCATTACCATAAACATCTCTCATTACCATTACCATCTCTCATTACCATAATCATCTCTCATTACCATAACCATCTCTCATTTCCATAACCATCTCTCATTACCATAAACATCTCTCATTACCATTACCATCTCTCATTACCATAATCATCTCTCATTACCATAACCATCTCTCATTTCCATAACCATCTCTCATTACCATAAACATCTCTCATTACCATTACCATCTCTCATTACCATAATCATCTCTCATTACCATAACCATCTCTCATTTCCATAACCATCTCTCATTACCATAAACATCTCTCATTACCATTACCATCTCTCATTACCATAATCATCTCTCATTACCATAACCATCTCTCATTTCCATAACCATCTCTCATTACCATAAACATCTCTCATTACCATTACCATCTCTCATTACCATAATCATCTCTCATTACCATAACCATCTCTCATTTCCATAACCATCTCTCATTACCATAAACATCTCTCATTACCATTACCATCTCTCATTACCATAATCATCTCTCATTACCATAACCATCTCTCATTTCCATAACCATCTCTCATTACCATAAACATCTCTCATTACCATTACCATCTCTCATTACCATAATCATCTCTCATTACCATAACCATCTCTCATTTCCATAACCATCTCTCATTACCATAAACATCTCTCATTACCATTACCATCTCTCATTACCATAATCATCTCTCATTACCATAACCATCTCTCATTTCCATAACCATCTCTCATTACCATAAACATCTCTCATTACCATTACCATCTCTCATTACCATAATCATCTCTCATTACCATAACCATCTCTCATTTCCATAACCATCTCTCATTACCATAAACATCTCTCATTACCATTACCATCTCTCATTACCATAATCATCTCTCATTACCATAACCATCTCTCATTTCCATAACCATCTCTCATTACCATAAACATCTCTCATTACCATTACCATCTCTCATTACCATAATCATCTCTCATTACCATAACCATCTCTCATTTCCATAACCATCTCTCATTACCATAAACATCTCTCATTACCATTACCATCTCTCATTACCATAATCATCTCTCATTACCATAACCATCTCTCATTTCCATAACCATCTCTCATTACCATAAACATCTCTCATTACCATTACCATCTCTCATTACCATAATCATCTCTCATTACCATAACCATCTCTCATTTCCATAACCATCTCTCATTACCATAAACATCTCTCATTACCATTACCATCTCTCATTACCATAATCATCTCTCATTACCATAACCATCTCTCATTTCCATAACCATCTCTCATTACCATAAACATCTCTCATTACCATTACCATCTCTCATTACCATAATCATCTCTCATTACCATAACCATCTCTCATTACCATAACCATCTCTCCCAATGTCACCGGAAATTAATAGAGAAGGTGAATCTCACACCCTGGCCCCACTCTCTGTCGTGGTGCCAGGGGTGCCCTCTTACCTGGGGTCCGGTGGGTGCGACGGAGATCGTAGGGTCCTTCCTGGGCTGAATTGGCGGCAGGCTGCAGGTGTGCACGTGAGAGCATGCATGACATGCGTGCGTGACGTGCGCATGTGGCACTGCCGTGGCTTCTTAGTCGCTTCGGGGTGCTGGTCATTGCCGGGGAGGGCCTTGCCGAGCACTCCTTCTCTCCCAGCCGATCCCATTGGTCCTGTGGCTTCCTGGTTGCCCACACAACGAGGGCGTCGCTGGCCCCTACTGGGTTTAAATCCCAGCCAGAGCCAAGACTTGTTGCTGAGTTATTCTGCCATTCCCAAAGCAGCTACGGCACCTCATTTCCTGTCTCCTGTCTCCCTTCCCTGCTATTTGGATCTCCTGGTTATCGACTCTTGGCTTGCCTCACCGTTTATGATACTCGCTGCCTGCCTCCACCCGGACTGTACTCTGACAACGCATTTTGGATCACCCTATCTTGTACCTCAGCCTGGACTCTGCTTCTGGTATTGTTCCCTTCTCTAACACTCTCGTCCAAAGCTACAAAAATAACTGTTGGCCATTAGTGTGCCGTTAAAGCTGGCCGGTACTTCCTAATAGCAAAACTGCAGAAGACCCTACGAGCTGACCATTGTCTCTGTGTATCGATCTCTGTCCATTGTCCCTGTCCATTGTCCCCGTCCATTGTCCCCGTCCATTGTCCCCGTCCATTGTCCCCGTCCATTGTCCCCGTCCATTGCCCCTGTCCATTGTCCCCATCCATTGCTCCCGTCCATTGTCCCCATCCATTGTCCCCATCCATTGCTCCTGTCCATTGTCCCCATCCATTGTCCCCGTTCATTGCTCCTGTCCATTGTCCCCTTCCATTGCTCCTGGAGGGAGTCGGAATAGGAAGAGGACTGACCAGAATAAAAGCTTCGGTCATTGTCCCCGTCCATTGTCCCCGTCCATCGTCCCTGTCCATTGTCCCCGTCCATCGTCCCTGTCCATCGTCCCCATCCATTGCTCCTGTCCATCGTCCCTGTCCATTGTCCCCATCCATTGTCCCCGTCCATTGCTCCTGTCCATTGTCCCCATCCATTGCTCCTGTCCATTGTCCCCATCCATTGTCCCCGTCCATTGCTCCTGTCCATTGTCCCCATCCATTGCTCCTGTCCATTGTCCCCATCCATTGTCCCCATCCATTGCTCCTGTCCATTGTCCCCATCCATTGTCCCCGTTCATTGCTCCTGTCCATTGTCCCCTTCCATTGCTCCTGTCCATTGTCCCCGTCCATTGCTCCTGTCCATTGTCTCCATCCATTGCTCCTGTCCATTGTCCCCATCCATTGTCCCCGTCCATTGTCCCCGTCTTTGTAAAGCTGAATTGATGACGGGAGGGAGTCGGAATAGGAAGAGGACTGACCAGAATAAAAGCTTCGGTCCCTTGGAAGAAGCGGAGGCGGCGGCGGCCACCTGTGGCGGACATCGGCCATAAAGCCGTAGCATTGTTACCGCTCCAATGCCGGGATGGAGTCTTTGTCCGGCATTGTGTGAGACTCTCTGAAGGGACAGAGCCAAGCCTCTGATGTAGGATTCCTCTGCCGTGAGATCTGGAACCGTCCACACATCTCCAGCCAGACGGCTTCACACAAGACGACGCTTCTGTTTTATTACATCGGCTCGGTGTAAATCTTTTTATCAACATCCATTAATATTATAGAAAGCTCGTCTCCGGGTGTGATCGTTGTAACTATATTTGTAGATGGGAGGAGCCAGATTTCCTCACTACATACGAAGCATAATGCAAATACAGAGGAGTAAAAGGAAGGAGTGACCACGAGGCCGAGGACAACTTCAAGCTTCTTAGACCCTCAAAGCCAAACTTTAGGCAACATTTAACAAAGAAATCGGGGGTAGATTTTCAAAATAATACTCATCCCCTCTCTGGCACTGTCTCCAGCAGTAATTTCTTTCAACCACAAGATGTCCTAAAAGCGGACATACTGTGAGTACAGGGAGTCATGGACCCACATCCTGAGGGGGCATCATACCGAGGACATACTGTGAGTGCAGGGAGTCATGGACTTAAGTCCTGAGGGGGCATGAGACTGAGGACATACTGTGAGTGCAGGGAGTCATGGACTTAAGTCCTGAGGGGGCATGAGACTGAGGACATACTGTGAGTACAGGGAGTCATGGACCCACATCCTGAGGGTGCATCATACCGAGGACATACTGTTAGTACAGGGAGTCATGGACCCACATCCTGAGGGGGCATGAGACTGAGGACATACTGTGAGTGCAGGGAGTCATGGACTTAAGTCCTGAGGGGGCATGAGACTGAGGACATACTGTGAGTGCAGGGAGTCATGGACCCATGTCCTGAGGGGGCATCACCACCGCATTCCAATGACACCAGTGCCAGTCCCTGCATCACTGAGGACTGCCTAACAGTGGAGAAGATCCTAAGAGAAAAAGGACCCTTTGATGAGAATTCAGACATTTTTTTATTTCTTGAGTTCCAGGTCAGTGACTCCCAAAATAGCGGAGCCAGGATTAGGATGACAGCCTCCGAGCCTGAACCTTTACATCTGACCTTCGGCCTCCCCTTCAGTCTTATATCTGACCTCCGTCCTTCCCTTCAGACTTCTCTCTGACCTCCATCCTTCCCTTCAGTCTTCTATCTGACCTCCGTCCTTCCCTTCAGTCTTCTATCTGACCTCCGTCCTCCCCTTCAGTCTTCAATCTGACCTCGGTCCTCCCCTTCGGTCTCGCACAGTTGTGCCGCCTCCTCTCCTGGACTGGAATGGCTCCCTGTGATATCGCTGCACACTGCGAGCTTCTCACGATCAGGGACCAGAGAAGGCAAAATTAAACTTCAGCTTTACAAACCATCCATCGACGGCGTCTCTTTGAGCGCAGGATTCCTTTAAGAAGTCCTCTTTCATTTCTCAGCCCCAGCCACTAAAGCAGATTGGAGCACAATGTCATTTTCATCGCCCGAACAATGAAGGAACATTTCAGGGTTTGACGGACCAGAAGGAGGAGGGGGGGGAGGGGGTTCTTGAAATCGTCTGTTTGTACCGCGCCGGTTCTCAGCCGCGCTTCCGTCAGCCGTTTCATGGGAAAGGAAGAAAAGGTTAGCAGGCAAACAATAAGCGATTTCAGGTGAATAGCTGCAAATCACGTTAATGGATGCCATCCTGCCTCGGCGGGAGACGGGCGCTTTTTTTAATCCCCTGTTATTAATTCTGCATTATGTAAGGGAGAATAGAATGAACGCAGAGTTTGTACAAAGGAACTTTCACCCCCCCCACCCCCATCGATTTGATTGACGGGTTCAAAGCCGCGGGTTCCGCGTTCGCTAAACGTACGGCACGTCCTCAGATGATCGCTTTGTACAAGTAACGCTGCGTACCAGCATGCGGATATTGTAAACTATTTTGTTTTGTTTAATGTTTCTTTTCTCTCTCGCTCTGGAAAATAAAATTGCTCCATTATCGCAGAACGCCCAAAAAGCCGCATGCAAAAAATATTGATCTGCAGACAAGTCGACGGAGCTGCATAAGACGTGATGATGGCAGCAGTCCTAAGACCGCCGCAGCCCAGGGGAGACGAGGCTCAAGGACTGGTCTGGTATAGGGTTGCCACCTGTCCGGGATTCACCCAGACCGGTGGCGTAACAATCACCATATCGACTCAGGCGGCCGCTATGGGGCCCGGAGCACAGTGGGGGCCCGGCCAGATGCCGCCTGGGTCGTTATGGCATTCTCTGCTGGCGGCTTTCACTGGCGGCTCTGAAGAAGAATGCGCTGCTGTTCACATCGCTGGCAGTAATCTGTGCAGCGGCGTGTTCCTCTCCACGGAGTTATTGAGAGCCGGCAGCGGCGGTGGAACAGGCTGGACCCAGCAGTGGAGGAGGAGGAGGGGCCCGTGGTCGGCAGCTGGGGAGGAGGCGGAGCCCAGTGGCGGAGAAGGAGGCGGGCCCGGAGGAGGAGGAGGGGCCCATCAGCGACGGTGGAGGTAAAGGAGTGCGACCAGCCCACCTGAGGGTGACCCTGCAGAGCCCACCATAGAGAGTCTATGGTGGGCTCTGCGCGGTCACCCTCAGGTGGGCTGTGTGGGATCTCAAGTGGGCTCTGCAAGGGGTATAACTAGAAATCACGGGGCCCCATACAACATTTTGCTATGGGGCCCTGTGATTTCTAGTTACGCCCCTAACTCAGACAGTCCGGGTTTTCAGTCCTGTATGTGCTGTGTCCGGGTTTCAGGTCAGGTGCTGAATTGGCACCCCAATGCACCTTCGCAACAGTCCTGCATTGCAGGGCACCACAACATGCAGTAACGCAGTGCTACAACAATGCAGCAGGTCTAATTTTTGGTCTAAGGTGGCTTTGGTCTCAGGGTCTTTGAACCCCAAGGTGCATTAAGTAGCTCATTGAAATAAATTGGCTGCCTTAACACAATGCCTGTCAACACACGAGATGTAATGGATCCAGGGGCATATAAACCGCGAGGCAAACAAGGCGTTTGCCTGGAGCGGCACTTTCCCGGGGTGGCGGCGGAACATGCCGCCCCAAAGCAGAGAGGAAAGCCGGCGCCAGGTACACAAAATCAGGCATCCTAGGCTGCCTAATCAGGTGGCTGCTGGTGGGGCCTTGCAGCGAGCTTAGAGGAGGTGGAGGCGTGAACAGAACCAAGGGAGGTGCGGCCCGGCCGGCGGAGGCTGCGAGTGTCTTGAGGAAGAAGCTTCTGCGGCTGGAGGAAGAAACAGCATGCCCTGGAAGCAGGCTATGGAGCTGCAGGTAAGAGGAGCAGCACATGTGTGCAGGGAAAGGGACCCTGCACAGCCCATCTGAGAGTCTCTGTGCAAGGTCTATGGTGGGCTGTGCAAAGTCTCTGGTGGGCTCTGCAAGGTCTCTGGTGGGGTTTGCAGGGACTTAGGTGGGCTGTGCAAGGTCTATGGTGGGCTGTGCAAAGTCTATGGCGGGCTCTGCAAGGTCTCTGGTAGAGTTTGCAGAGACTCAGGTGGGCTGTGCAAAGTCTATGGTGGGCTCTGCAAGGTCTATGGTGGGCTGTGCAGAGTCTATGGTGGGCTCTGCAAGGTCTCTGGTGGGGTTTGCAGGGACTTAGGTGGGCTGTGCAAGGTCTATAGTGGGCTGTGCAGAGTCTATGGTGGGCTCTGCAAGGTCTCTGGTGGGGTGTGCAGAGACTCAGGTGGGCTGTGCAAGATTTATGTTGGAATGTGCAGGGTCTTTGGCGGTCTTAGCCTGAGAACCTGCAGAGCCCACCAGAGATCCTTTACAGCCCTCCTGAGGCCCCGGCTTCCCGGCTAATAGCGCAACCTGTCAGAAGCTGTATCCAGCGACTCAAAAGTTAAGCAAAATGTCTTGAACAGGAAGGGGTGGGACAAATTTAGATGGGGGGGTTGCCAAGTTTCGTCTTGCCTAGGGCAGCATGAAACCTAAATACACCGCTGAACGGATCGCCCTGGCACATAGGCCCTTCACATTACATGCACGTTACCACATCTATGTAACATGCAGTATTCTGCACATTAACATGCGTTAGATGAGGGCAGACCCATTCATTTGGAAGGGGCTTCCAAAATGGGAACAAGACCTGGACTGCCGCGGTATGTGCGGGTAAGTGCCACGGTATGTGCGGCGCACAGCGGTGCGGGTCCACCGGCCCCAGGGCCGGTTCTAGACTATTTTGCGCCCTAGGCAAGGCCAGCTACTCCACCCCCCTTGCTGCGCAACCGCCAATACCCCCCTCCCCGTGGGTGTCCCCATTCTCCTGCCAGATAGCTTCCGCAGGCGACAGGTGGATGTAATTTAATTTAGCCAATAGCAGACTGGCTATTGAAAACCCCGCCCACTGAGCAGAGGAGCGGACCTGAGAGATTTGCCTCTCAGTTCCGCTCCTCTGCTCAGTGGCTGGGTTGCTATTGGCTTTTGCAATTTGAAATAGGAGGGTGCCATGGGGGTGAGTGATTGAGGCTGCTCCCTAGGCAGCAGTGCGCCCTAGGCGGCTGCCTATTTTGCCTAGTGGCAGCACTGGCCCTGATCGGCACTTAATGTGTACTGGGGTACCACTCTAAATGAAAGACACAAAATCTAAAAATCCCCCGACATCAGAAAAGCTGCATCCGAAGCGCCATTGTTCCCTCCGCTGCGGCGCACAAAGCCGGGCCACAATAGCGCCGCTGCACATCCGTCTATTTTTAGCCGACGTGAAACTGATTTTCAATTTCGTTTTGGCGGAGAACGCTACAAAACCCGCTGTAATTGTTTTTCCGTCCCCGACGCCGGCTAGGCAGAAGACATTTTCGTCCCGTAGCACAAACCGCGCTTCTTTTGTCTCTTTCTACACAGCGATAACAATAATCCCATTCCTGGACGCTTTGTACTCCGCCGAGCCGCGTCGGATGCACCGCGTACGGATTGTTCGAAACTTCAGATACATCAGATTAAGCGCATCAGCCGGAGAAATGCAGCTTGGAGGGCGAGAAATAAATCTTCTTCGTGTCTAATAAAAATACCACGTGCAAAGATTACTGTTCCAACGCATACATTACACAGTCTATGGAAATGAAACGCTTACTGTAAAGTGGACCTGTCATTAAAGTGTATGTAAACCCAAGAAAATAATGCCATATATTGCTGCTTAGCCTTAGACGTGGTGGCTGCATTAGTTTTCCTTTTCCCGCTTTCTTCCCCCTTATTTTCACATAGTGCTCCTTGGCATTATTATTATACAGGATTTATATGGCGCCAACAGTTTGCGCAGCGCTTTACAATATAAGGAAGGCATTACAGTCACAATACAAATCAAGACAAGATGCTAAGGATGGCCCTGATCCAAAGAGCTTACAATCTAAAAGTGATACAAGAGGTGGTAGCTATGTGGGGATGAATTGTTTGATGGTTCAGTGATCAGGTTGAGGTGGGATCGGCTTCCCTGAAGAGATGAGTCTTTAGGGATCTCCTAAAGGCAGAGTAGGAGATAGACAGACAGGTTGGGATAGAGAGTTCCATAGGATGGGAGAGACTCTAGAGAAGTCCCGGAGGCGAGCATGGGAGGTGTTGATGAGGGAGCCAGAGAGCAGGAGGTCTTGGGAGGAGCGGAGGGGACGGTTAGGGTGATACTTTGAGACAAGGGTTGAGATATAGTCGCGGGGCGGAGTTGTGGAATGGAAGCCAGTAGGAAGGATTGGCAGAGAGGGAGGGGGAATGGAATCCAATGGAGGGATTGGCAGAGAGGGGCAGAGAATGGGAGCCAGTAGTGGGATTGGCAGAGAGGGGCAGAGGATGGAAGCCAGTAGGAAGGATTGGCAGAGAGGGAGGGGGAATGGAATCCAGTGGAGGGATTGTTAGAGAGGGGCGAGGGATGGAAACCAGTGGAGGGATTGGCAGAGGGGGAGGGGGAATGGAAGCCAGTGGTGGGATTGGCAGAGAGGGGCAGAGGATGGAAACCAGTGGAGGGATTGGCAGAGAGGAGCAGGGAATGGAAACCAGTGGAGGGATTGGCAGAGGCGGGTTGCAGACACTGAGCGGTTGGTTAGGTGGATGAGTCTGGCAGCTGCATTCATGATAGACTGAAGGGGGGAGGAGCCTATGTAGTGGAAGGCCAATGAGGAGGGAGCTGCAATAGTCAAGATGAGAGATAACAAGTGAGTACCTTTGCGGTGTCAGCGGTGAGGAAGGGGCGTATTTTGGAGACGTTACAAATGTGAAGGCGGCAGGATTTGGATAGGGATTGGATGTGGAGCAGGAAGGTGAGACTGGAGTCAAGGATAACGCCTCACACCTTGGCATGGGGGATAGAACATGGCCGAGGGGTAGGCAGGCGAGGTGTCAGTGATCACAGGGCCGAGGGGTAGGCAGGCGAGGGGTCAATGATCACAGGGCCGAGGGGTAGGCAGGCGAGGGGTCAATGATCACAGGGCCGAGGGGTAGGCAGGCGAGGGGTCAATGATCACAGGGCCGAGGGGTAGGCAGGCGAGGGGTCAATGATCACAGGGCCGAGGGGTAGGCAGGCGAGGGGTCAATGATCACAGGGCCGAGGGGTAGGCAGGCGAGGGGTCAATGATCACAGGGCCGAGGGGTAGGCAGGCGAGGGGTCAATGATCACAGGGCCGAGGGGTAGGCAGGCGAGGGGTCAATGATCACAGGGCCGAGGGGTAGGCAGGCGAGGGGTCAATGATCACAGGGCCGAGGGGTAGGCAGGCGAGGGGTCAATGATCACAGGGCCGAGGGGTAGGCAGGCGAGGGGTCAATGATCACAGGGCCGAGGGGTAGGCAGGCGAGGGGTCAATGATCACAGGGCCGAGGGGTAGGCAGGCGAGGGGTCAATGATCACAGGGCCGAGGGGTAGGCAGGCGAGGGGTCAATGATCACAGGGCCGAGGGGTAGGCAGGCGAGGGGTCAATGATCACAGGGCCGAGGGGTAGGCAGGCGAGGGGTCAATGATCACAGGGCCGAGGGGTAGGCAGGCGAGGGGTCAATGATCACAGGGCCGAGGGGTAGGCAGGCGAGGGGTCAATGATCACAGGGCCGAGGGGTAGGCAGGCGAGGGGTCAATGATCACAGGGCCGAGGGGTAGGCAGGCGAGGGGTCAATGATCACAGGGCCGAGGGGTAGGCAGGCGAGGGGTCAATGATCACAGGGCCGAGGGGTAGGCAGGCGAGGGGTCAATGATCACAGGGCCGAGGGGTAGGCAGGCGAGGGGTCAATGATCACAGGGCCGAGGGGTAGGCAGGCGAGGGGTCAATGATCACAGGGCCGAGGGGTAGGCAGGCGAGGGGTCAATGATCACAGGGCCGAGGGGTAGGCAGGCGAGGGGTCAATGATCACAGGGCCGAGGGGTAGGCAGGCGAGGGGTCAATGATCACAGGGCCGAGGGGTAGGCAGGCGAGGGGTCAATGATCACAGGGCCGAGGGGTAGGCAGGCGAGGGGTCAATGATCACAGGGCCGAGGGGTAGGCAGGCGAGGGGTCAATGATCACAGGGCCGAGGGGTAGGCAGGCGAGGGGTCAATGATCACAGGGCCGAGGGGTAGGCAGGCGAGGGGTCAATGATCACAGGGCCGAGGGGTAGGCAGGCGAGGGGTCAATGATCACAGGGCCGAGGGGTAGGCAGGCGAGGGGTCAATGATCACAGGGCCGAGGGGTAGGCAGGCGAGGGGTCAATGATCACAGGGCCGAGGGGTAGGCAGGCGAGGGGTCAATGATCACAGGGCCGAGGGGTAGGCAGGCGAGGGGTCAATGATCACAGGGCCGAGGGGTAGGCAGGCGAGGGGTCAATGATCACAGGGCCGAGGGGTAGGCAGGCGAGGGGTCAATGATCACAGGGCCGAGGGGTAGGCAGGCGAGGGGTCAATGATCACAGGGCCGAGGGGTAGGCAGGCGAGGGGTCAATGATCACAGGGCCGAGGGGTAGGCAGGCGAGGGGTCAATGATCACAGGGCCGAGGGGTAGGCAGGCGAGGGGTCAATGATCACAGGGCCGAGGGGTAGGCAGGCGAGGGGTCAATGATCACAGGGCCGAGGGGTAGGCAGGCGAGGGGTCAATGATCACAGGGCCGAGGGGTAGGCAGGCGAGGGGTCAATGATCACAGGGCCGAGGGGTAGGCAGGCGAGGGGTCAATGATCACAGGGCCGAGGGGTAGGCAGGCGAGGGGTCAATGATCACAGGGCCGAGGGGTAGGCAGGCGAGGGGTCAATGATCACAGGGCCGAGGGGTAGGCAGGCGAGGGGTCAATGATCACAGGGCCGAGGGGTAGGCAGGCGAGGGGTCAATGATCACAGGGCCGAGGGGTAGGCAGGCGAGGGGTCAATGATCACAGGGCCGAGGGGTAGGCAGGCGAGGGGTCAATGATCACAGGGCCGAGGGGTAGGCAGGCGAGGGGTCAATGATCACAGGGCCGAGGGGTAGGCAGGCGAGGGGTCAATGATCACAGGGCCGAGGGGTAGGCAGGCGAGGGGTCAATGATCACAGGGCCGAGGGGTAGGCAGGCGAGGGGTCAATGATCACAGGGCCGAGGGGTAGGCAGGCGAGGGGTCAATGATCACAGGGCCGAGGGGTAGGCAGGCGAGGGGTCAATGATCACAGGGCCGAGGGGTAGGCAGGCGAGGGGTCAATGATCACAGGGCCGAGGGGTAGGCAGGCGAGGGGTCAGTGATCACAGGGCCGAGGGGTAGGCAGGCGAGGTGTCTGATCACAGGGCCGTGGGGTAGGCAAGCGAGGTGTCAGTGATCACAGGGCCGAGGGGTAGGCAGGCGAGGTGTCAGTGATCACAGGGCCGAGGGGTAGGCAGGCGAGGTGTCAGTGATCACAGGGCCCGAGGGGTAGGCAAGTGAGGTGTCAGTGATGAAACAACCTCGGATCATTTATAGGCCTCCATGTACGTTCCTGATGTGAACTTCCCAGGAAACATTTTATGTCCTGATGATTGTTTCACGGCTAATGAAAGTCGCCTCTCACCTGACCTTCTCTGCGTCATTAATATGCAAATTAGCCAAGTTCACTTTCATCTATGACGGGAGAATAACTTTTCTGTACGGCTGACAGATGTGTAAAATGACAATAAAGCTAAAGAACCAGATGATTAATGTGGAAGAGAGAGAGAGGAAGGAGAGAGGGAAAGAAGGGAAGACAAAAGAAAAATTAAAAGAAAGAAAAAGAAAACAAAAAGGAAAAAAGAAAAAGAAATAATTTTCACGCCATATCCAGCTTCCATTTCATCACCTCCTGTTGTAGATTGCTATTGGACAACCCGGGGTCCACACACACAAGTCTATTTCAGATAGATAGTCTCCACATTACCCAGGAATACCCACAGGGTCGGATTTACTCCAGCGTCCAGCGTGAAAGTCCAGCGAAGGGCAACCAAACTAATTAGGGGTATGGAGGACCAGAGCTACGAGACGAGGCTACTAAATTTAAACATGTTCACATTGGAGGTGAGGAGATTAAGGGGGGATATGATTTCCATGTACAAAATGTTCAATGGTGGTAGCAACATTAGCGATAAACTGTTTAAAATTAACTCCGTTACAAAAACTAGAGGCCACCACCTAAAATTGGTGGAAAAAAAATTCCAGCACAAGGGGCGAAGGGGGTTCTTCACAGTGAGAGCGGTTAGGGTCTGGAACTCACTGCCATAGGCCGTCAT
>NW_017307179.1:74408-77243 GCF_000935625.1 Nanorana parkeri
CCTGCATACAAAACAAGCGGCGGCTTCCCCGCTCTACATTCAGCTCTGCTTGTCCAAAGCATGGCTAAATGTAGAAAACAACTACCCGCCCGGGCCCGGAACTTCATGTCCCGGGCATCGGGAGATAAGAATTCCACACCCCTGCTGCCCCTCTACTCCCTGCTGCCCTGAGGCCGGGCCTCGGTTGACCTGGAGGGAAATCCGGCCCTGAATACCCGAATACAAGCTAGCACTGCTTTCATGTCTATAGCCACTGGCTCAGTTGGCCCTCCTGGCCTGTCTAGGGTACACAGATCCATAGCTGCCCCCAAGGTTCCTACGCGCTGTAAAACGCCCAGATGGGAACCAGGCCTTAGTCTTTCTGCTGCCCCAAGGCCAGGTTCCTCAAAGCGCCGCCCTACCCGCCAAACCCCCCAATGGAGAATGGCAGACCTGCAGGCTGCATACAACCACGCTGTTGATCTTTTTGCTGGCAGGGAATCTATTCGGTAACTTTGGGAGAGGGTCAGGGCACAGGACATCCACAGACTCGCAGACTCCAGAATAAAGAGCAGCCCTTGCAGATAGAGAACCTTCAAGCTGACCCAGTATTCTGTGGACAGAGCTACTGCCCGCAGCAGCAAGCAACAAGCAAAGCCAAGGAGAGACTACAGAGAGCCAAACGATGCGTCAGACTAACGACAGCCCGATAGCTTCTACATTTTTAAACCCAATTTTGTTCCTTGTCCACAATGTTCCTGTTCAGCAGCACGGAGTGTAGGGAAGGTCTCAATGCCCCCCTGTTACTGGACCAGCAGCTTGTCGTACTTGGCTACAGCTCGGCTTCCTTTATAGTTCCAATAGGCCCATCTGCATTTGTTTTTGTTCCCCTTTCCCGCATTCATGTCTGGCTCTCTGCAGTGCAAGTCCCTTTCCTGATTTCTGGATCACGTGCACCTGCCGCGTTTGTCTGTTCTGGTGGACTCCGAGGAGTACGAGGAGGAATCTGTCATTATTTCTAGGCAACCTACTCAGCCTAGTGTGCCGGACGTTTTTTTGTAAGCAATTGAGAGTGCCAGTATGCAACCAACATGTCTCCTTCACACTCACAACCACACAAAAAAAAGACTATTTAGTAGATATTAGCCCTGAATTTTGGCAATAATTTTGCCATTTTTGCCAATTTATAGATCGATGGTTCCGGTGATCGATCGAAAGTGCGAACTTATCGAGTTGTGGGACCGCATGACTTCCGGTTTCCTCCAAACTACGAGGTTTGCACACAAAACATGTTGTGCACGAGCGCCATCCGCGGCATTGCCCTATACACATAGACCACAGCAATAAAGTAATAAAATGATGTAGGATGACACTAATCCAGCACGTTCTTTATCTCCGGTGCCCCACCCAATATGGCCGCCGCTTGAGTGGGGCACCTGAGATAAAGAACGTGCTGGCTTACTGTCATCCTACATCATTTTATTACTTTATTGCTGTGGTCTATGTGTATAGGGCAATGCCGTGGATGGCGCTCGTGCACAACACGTTTTGTGTGCAAACCTCGTAGTTCGGAGAAAACCGGAAGTCATGCGGTCCCACAACTCGATAAGTTCGCACTTTCGATACATCACCGGCTCATCTGGAGTACGCGGTCCAGTTTTGGTCACCAATCCACAGGAAGGATGTCCTGGAGCTGGAGAGAGTCCAGAGAAGAGCAACTAAACCAATTAAGGGGCTGGAGGACCAACGCTATAAGACGAGGGTGCTAAATGTAAACTTGTTCACGCCGGAAGTGAGGCGATTAAGGGGGGACGTGATTGTGATGTACAAAAAGTTTATTGGTGATGGTAACATCAGCACTAAACTTTTTACTGTAAACTCCATAAAAAAAAACCGAGGCCACCACCCAGGGCCGGATTTAGGCTGGGTTCACGCCTGAGCGGGTTTTTTCAGCTCGTTTTTCAGCTCGTGTTTTTCGTTCAATGAAACGCGCGTTTCACTGGCGGTATGATTTTTTTTTTTCTTCTTTATTTTCTCTATTTTAAAATTATTATTTTTTAGTTTCACTTTTAAACTTCCCGCCGGCTCCGCCAAAATGTTCACTTTAAGCCTGATGAAGGGGACCCTGTGCGGCCCCGAAAGAGCTTGTTTGCACTTTAAGTGACTTCAAAAATAAAAATGAAGATTCGCTAAAACCTTGACGTATTCTGTCATATTTGGAGTGCTGATGACATCTATATACAACGATTTTACTTGATACGGCGCCATCCGCAGTCATTGCGAGCAACCATTTTTCCACATGGGAAGTCCGGTAAGGTGTGCTACACGTCCTTGGACATTTGTATTCCCGAGTGTGGCTCGGTGGTTACCGCTTTGTTAACTCGGGAATACCAATGGCAACACCCCCCCCCCCCCATATAGTTCTCCTTTAAATACCCTCCCAGATCAGCACCAGGTGGTGCCTAATTGCTGAGAGACACCTGCAGGCGAGCACTGGAACTGCAGGATCAGGTTCCAGCTCCAAAGTGCCACCGGGAGGTGCTCTGGTCCCTGACAGCCTAGGAGGTGCATCTCACCTGCTAACTGATTCAGCACCTACACGGACAGTCCACACCCAGCCTGTCAACCAACCTCACTTTTTAAGCCAACACCCCTCGCCTGAGCAATCGGTTCATTTTCTAGCCCAAGGCTCACGGCTCTCTGCAGGGACATGATTGAGAAGTGAGCGAGCGACGCTATGTGTTCGCTCACTTCCCGATCTACTGAGCCGACGCGTGACAGTCTCAGCTCGAACTATGAGGTGAGTGAAAAGCACCCTCCCCCCCCCCCCCCCCCCTAGTTCTCCTTTTAGGAAAT
>NW_017307179.1:77307-84438 GCF_000935625.1 Nanorana parkeri
AAACATTCAATCCATTGGTCTGCCATGTGGAGGACGTCTCGGTTCCCGGAGACGCACCATTTGGATGAAGATTGTGGCTATCTGACCAGCCCACCATTCTCAGTGAGAGATGGCCCATTCATGGCCACCTCAGATCTGGACGTGGTCCAGATCTCATTTCTCATGGTTACATTGTGGCGCCACCCCAGCGTGCATCACGGCCACCACCTGATCCTCCAGTAAACGCATCGATTCTGCCGATTGTTTCCACTAACTCGATCAGGAAATAATGCATGTTATTATTCTTAATCTGCAGTAATTGCTACTGTGCAATTAGCAATATACAATTGGCTGCCGGGTCGCGGCTTGACACCTCTAATGCTCGTGTGCTGAGACCAACGGGGAAATTGTACATTTCAGCATTGAATTAGCAATGATTTGCGCTCCTCATTGACTTCTTTCATTTCACCGGCTTCTGTAACAGTTATTAGCTGCTTGGGAAGCGGCGGAGCTGCCAAGCCAGACGGCGACTTCGAAAGGAAAAGTACAGGTTGTATACAGAGTCCCACTGCATTGGTAAATAGAGTGTAAATTACAGTACAGACATTGGTGTAATCTGACATTGCCACAATATGAACAGTGACTGGCCAATGGATAGGGTGCACTCTCAGTGATGTCACCGGTCTCTAGTGAAGGGATAGGCTGCACTCTCAGTGATGTCACCGGTCTCTAGTGAATGGATAGGCTGCATTCTCAGTGATGTCACCGGTCTCTAGTGAATGGATAGGCTGCATTCTCAGTGATGTCACCGGTCTCTAGTGAATGGATAGGCTGCATTCTCAGTGATGTCACCGGTCTCTAGTGAATGGATAGGCTGCATTCTCAGTGATGTCACCGATCTCTAGTGATTGGATAGGCTGCATTCTCAGTGATGCCCCCGGTCTATACGCTTTTTCGGGTGCCTGTTTTGTCAACTATCAACTGTAAACTGAGATTGACCATTGTTGGCCTCCTGTTGAAAACACTTGTTTTCTGGCTTCAATGCTTTCTGACAATGAGTAAGGATGCAGATCTGGAAACAGCACCTGGAAAAGTAGTGAAGCCTTTGTAACAGCACGACAGCCAGACAAGGTGCATTTTCAGAAGGAGAGGTCAGCAACGGCGGCGGCCTCCACACACTTCAAACATGTTTCCTTGAATATTGCGATCTACAAAATTTGGCTACAAGAAAAGGACCCAGAGGTACGAGAAGGACCCAGACACTCAATACTCACATATTGGAGAACTTTAAGCTGCAGTGATGCCGCATCCAGGTCATACAACTCCCCTGTGAAGAGACACAACAGTTCTATGTCAATACAGGAAGGCAAAACTGTATCTCTGTGTGGTCGCTGACCCTTTCCTACTCTATCCAAAACTTTAAAATTGGCTATATCTACATTTACATACAGACATCCCAACTCTCCGGGAGTCTCCCGCTATTGGATAGCGGCTCCCGGCCGCCCGGGAGAGAAACGTTTCCCCCCGGAAAGGTTTAATCTGCTCGATCGAACAGAGTAAACCTTTCCCTGCCATCGTTTCTTTTTTTTTTCTTTTCTGACATCGGGAGCCGCGGCCCGACCGTCAGTCAGAAAAGAAAAGGCATACGAACGCATAGCTAGATTCCTATTGGCTATTTCACTTTGCAATAGCCAATTACAAACTAGCTAATGCACCCGCCCACTGCTGCTGTCAATCAGCGGAGGGGGACCTGAATTTTTCTATCAGGTCCTCTTCTGGTGATTGAAAGCAGCAGGGGGCGGGTGCAATAGCTAGTTTGCTATTGGCTATTGCAAAGTGCAATAGCCAATAGGAATCTAGCTATGCATTCGTATGCCTTTTTATTTTATGCTGACGACTGCGACTGTCAAAATGCTGAAAAAAAAAAGCCTGCAGATAGCAAAGAAGCTATTGCTTCCTGTGCTATCTGCCATCATTTCAGGGGGGTGCTCTCTCCCAGCCCTCCGCGGGAGGTACCTCCCTGAAATGAGAGGGACACCTCCCTGAAATTGCTTCTTTCAGGTTGGGATCCCTGTAAATATGTCTTCCAGAATTGGTGACCATTCAGTTACATTGAAGCTCTGAATTTGTAACCATCCCCGGTGAACTGCTTATCTTTTGTATCCCTCATATGAACACAATGGTTGCCAATATTCGTATTTTCCAATGAGCACTATAGTAATTGCTATGGACAGCTCAGTTATGGCTGGGGGCCCGGGAGGATCATTGTTGGCTTTCTTTCTGTATCTCTTGGGGGACTTCATTGTATCAACTGTAACAACTTCAGAGATTTGTCCTTTTTTTTTTTTTTTTCTTCAGTGAAATTCCAAACTTACATAGTTACATAGTATTATTATAGTTACCATAGTTACATAGTTACATAGTATTATTATAGTTACCATAGTTACATAGTTACATAGTATTTGAGGTTGAATAAAGACATTAGTCCATCAAGTCCAACCCATTAGGATCTCATTCTAGGAGTACCTGTACCCCTGTATATTACCTGTACCCCTTTATATTACGGTCCCTTAAGAAATCATCCAAATTTAACTTGAGACCCCCAAAATCCCTTCCAGAACTTGGTTTTGAACCAACTTTGGCTTGATTGACCTGACCTGTAGGGTCCCCAGCATGCAGGGCCGGATTTACTCTCTCTGCTGCCCCAAGGCCAGGTCCCTCAATACCGCCAACCCCCTAAGGTTGGCCCCCCTAACCGCCAAACCCCCTCCCCCCCAATGGAGGACGGCACACCTGCAGGTGCTGCATACAAGTGATCTCGGCGACATCACCAAGATCACTTGTACAAAACAAGCGGCGGCTTCCCCGCTGTACATTTAGCCCTGCTTGCCCAACGCCGGGATACATGTAGAGAATAACTACCCGCCCGGCTCCCGGTACTGCATGTCCCGAGATAGGAATTCCACACCCCTGATGCCCCAAGGCTGGGCCTTGGTTGGCCTTGTGGGGAGTCCGGCCCTGCCCGCATGCAAGCTTACAGAATAGCTGGTTTTACAACACGTCATAACAGATGGCCATGTTATAAATGAGATATTGGACATTACAAGGACTGCTGCCATGCTACAAGACTGACCGTTTTCCCCAAACACTGATTGTGATTATATCCCGTTACCAGGGTCGCCACCTTTTCTTCAAGCGAAACCCAAACACTCAAGCGACGCGCGGACATTTTTTTGGGGAATTTTAATTTAATTTTTGGGGAAAATTAGTCGTGGCTTATTCATATCTAAATAGCGCCACCCACTCATATGCAAATATTACAGTGGAGACTATTTTCAATGGGGGTCGGTAACTCCTATCTTAATTTTGGTTGCCCCTGTCTGCCTGACATCTTGTGTCCGGGCTTGCCATGAAACCCGGACAGGGCATTCAAAACCCGAACTGTCCGGGTGAATCCTGGACAGGTGGCAACCCTAACCCATTACTCCAATTTATTCTTGGTGCTTTGAGTCCATATTATTACTCGTTCACGGTTATTCACAAAAGGGTGAAGAGTGTGGAGAACTTGGGAGAAGTGAACAATCTAGGACAGGGATGGCCAAACTGCGGCCCTCCAGCTGCGGTGGAACTACGGATCCCATGAGGCTTTGCAAGATTCTCACAGCCACAGACACTGACTCCCGGAGAGAGATGCTTCATGGGATTTGTAGTTTCACCCACAGCTGGAGGTAGGGTTGCCACCTGTCCAGGATTCACCTGGACAGTTCGGGTTTTGAATGCTGTGTCCGGGTGTCATGGCAGCTGAAACCCAGACACAAGATATCAGGCAGACAGGGGCAACTAAAATTAAGATAGGGGCTACTGGCCCCCCCACTAAAAATAGTCTCTACTGTGATATTTACATATGAATGGGTGATGCTATGTACATATGAATAAGCCACGACTCATTCTCCCAAAACAATTTCCATGCATCGCTAGAGTGTTCGGGTTTCGCTGGAAGAAAAGGTGGCAACCCACAGCTGGAGGGCCGCAGTTTGGCCATCCCTGATCTAGGACAACGTAGCTGAACTGGAAAGTGAGCTGCATTGGAAAATGTTTCCAAATCAGCTACTTTGTCCTGGATTTTACCCTTTCTCCGGCCTTCTCCAAGCTCTGCAACCTTCTGTGAATAACTCGGAATATGTTTAAGAGAGAGGTCTCAGAGCCACCAAAATGCATTGGCTGTTCTGTGTTGGAGGGATGCAGTGTGCCTGTTACTTGTGTATTGTCATAGTTGTCCATGTTTGGCCGCAGTGGCCAGTGAACTGCTGACATGTAGCGCTGTAATGTCCTGTGTCTGTAGGTGACTGACACAGAGCAGTTTTTGGGGGTCCATATTGCCACACTTTATTCTCTCCTGCAGGCTTGTCACTATTAAAGCATTCCCTTTAAACCCCAATAATTCAGTCAAGGCCCCACTTGAGGCAGGGTTGCCACCTTTTCTTCAAGTGAAACCTGAACACTCTAGCGACGCACTGACATTGTTGTTGGGAGTCGCGTCTTATTCATTTGTAAATAGCACCACTCATTTATATGTAAATATCACAGTTAAGACTATTTTCAGTGGGGGGGCAGTAGCCCCATCTTCATTTTGGTTGCCCCTGTCTGCCTGACATCATGTGTTCGGGTTTCTGCCCCCATGAAACCCGGACACAGCATTCAAAACCTGGACTGTTCGGGTGAATCCTGGACAGGTGGCAACCCTAACTTGAGGTCAAACCCAGCACTGCACATGGAAGCCAATGCCGGCACATGTGGCTCTACACTTAGGGTCAGTGCCGGCAATATTTGTCTCATGGTGTCTACAAGGGTGAGTATGCATGTCATGCATTGCTGTTGGTGCCATGTGTCCTATGAGAGGCCCAGCATTGCCTGGAGAAGTTGCCGAGTTGCCTAGCTATACCTTTGACCTGAACTTCTAAACTCCCGTTACCAACCTGGTTTGCCTCCTGACCTTCTGTGTTGAATCTCAGCTTTCTGTTATTGACTCCATCTTGCACCCTCGGCTTCGTTCATTGCCTTCTGATTTTGTAGTTTTGCTGCCGAAGTGATCTTGACTTCAAATTTCGACTACTGACCCCGGTCAAGCCCCTTTCACTTATTGGATTTCAGTTCTATTAATAATGGAGGATCGGCATGATATGTGGGTGTTACCTAGGGTGGTCTGCAAGAAAACATAGACTGCCTAGGAACACCCACTCCTCCAAAGTGACACCAACCCTTCATGGCAACCTTCCAACCCTTCTGATTGGAGCAAGGGCACACTTCTGCTGGTGAGCACCCGGCTGTCTTTCCCTTGCCATGGAGGAGCTTTATTCCTGTGCCTTGGCACCCTTGAAGGCAATTTGATATTTGCATAACTCCTCCAAAGAGCCAGTCCACTGCTTTCATCAGGTTTGAGGGCTCATGAGAGGAGTAATGAGGAAGATATTTAAAGCCCCCCCCCCAGCCACTCTCCCCAAGCATGATCTGCCTGCATTGCATTGAGACCCAGTGATGACAAGGGGCTGGATTCCCCCCCTCCCCGCTCCGATCCCCCAGCACTGACTGGCGGAACGGAAGGGGGAGGGGGCGGGTACAGCCTCTAGATAGGCGGAGCCAGCTGTCAGTCACGCAGCTGTGCGGATCCCGGCACAATTGGCTTCAGTTTCATTGAATTGAATTCAGCTTCAGTATATGCTGCTCGCGGTATACTGAGCTTAGGGTGACGGGAGGACGCTAGTTTGTGTCCTCCCGTTACCCTAAGGAGAACTATGGGGAAAAGCCTTAACCCCATAGTTCTCCTTTAAGGTATCCAATGAACACAGAAAGGTTTTTTGTAATACTTTCATTAGCATAGATAAGGGGGATGGGGACCAGAGAAGGCAAATATAAGGAGGTTAAGTTTAAGTTTAAGAACTATTATTAAAAAAGTCCGACATAATCAGTCCAGTTTGAAAGTTTTGTAAGGAGACCGACGGTTTAAAGAGGCCACTGGAAAACCAGAATGTTAAATATCCACATTAAACCATAATGTCTCTTAAAAATGCCCCAAGGAAGGAAAAGAGAGCTCGGCAGGAGATGAAGGAAATATTAAACAGAAAGTACCTAGGGCCTTAGACGCGATATCATTTATTGGCTCGGTTCCTTCATCTGCTTCATTATTGAAACCTTCGTTATTTCATCGCTGCACATTGAAGCCAAATGACCTTAATTTGATATATATGTTTTCCAATGGCGTTATTCATTTCTACTCGTCCAGAAAAACTCTGGGTGGGCTAAACCTACAAACGTGTATCATTTAATAAGCACGGAGTTTAAAATTCTTTATCAAAGAACTTCACCGAGAGCAATCCACGTCTACAACCTTCCACGTAACGCGGCCGTATGAGAATGTGAGGAAAACCATACGCTTTAAAGGAGAACTATGAGGGGGGGAGGGGGTGCTTTTCACTCACCTCATAGTTCTAGCCGACCTCTGACAATGAGACTGTCACAGGTCGGCTCAGTAGATCGGGAACACATACCGTTCGCTCACCTCTCGATCCTGTCACGGCTCTCTGCCGTGACAGGGGAGGGGCTGGATTCCCCCCTCCCCGCTCCGATCCTCCAGCGCTGACTGGCGGAACGGACGGGGGATGGGGCGGGTACCTCTGCCTCTGGATAGGCAGAGCCAGCTGTCACTCACGCAGCTGGGCGGATCCCGGCATAATTGTCGGGATCCGCTTCAGCTGCGGCGTCTCAGTATACCGCGAGCTGTAGCTCCCTATATACCGAGCTTAGGGGTGATGGGAGGACGCTAGTTTGTGTCCTCCCGTTACCCTAAGGTGAACTATGGGGAAAAGACTTAACCCCATAGTTCTCATTTAATTACCAGGTACCTGCGCAAAACTTTGCATTGCCCCTGTATGTGATGGATATTCATGATCAGGGGCGGATTTCCCACAAGGCCAACCAAGGCCCGGCCTCGGGGCAGCAGGGAGTAGAGGGGCAACAGGGGAGTGGAATCTCTATCTCCCCAAGCCCAGACACGCAGTTAGGGGCGCTGGGCGGGTAGTTGTTTTCTACACTTAGCAGAGCTAAATGTACAGCGGGGAAGCCGCCGCTTGTTTTGCACAAGTGATCTCGCTGATG
>NW_017307179.1:84453-89704 GCF_000935625.1 Nanorana parkeri
AAGGGGGGCACATTGAGGAACCTGGCCTTGGGGCAGCAGAGAGAGTAAATCCGGCCCTGTTCATGATCAGGATGTCACAGCTAAGGAGTAAGGATGAGCTCAGGTTCAAACTGAACTGGGTCTGAACCTGAGCTCCTCCGAACCTAGAAGGGACATGGACCCACCCACCCATACAGGTGTGGGCTGGGTATTCCCTGTCCCGCAGTTGCACATAAAGGAAGGGGTGGGATGCTTGAGCTGACATCACTGACCCTATATGGCCACATCGCCTTAATAGGTCAATGTCATTGACCAAATATGTAGCTGTATAAGGTCAATGATGTCACAACAGCCCGCCCCTTTGCTTATATGCAGCTGCTGGTGGAGCAGAAGTATAAAGGAGCTGCCTTCCAGGCCCGGAGGAGCTCAGGTTCGGAATGTGTTGGTCCCAACCTGAGTATGTGCCTATTAAGGATAGCAAAATGTCTGCTCGGGATTATATGTATATGTAGTACAGTACAGGTGTGGTGTATATGTGCCTGGAGTTCAGCTGTATATGTATAGATATAAAATTTCACCATCTCGTGGAGTCACGAGGCGGCCCAACCAAGTACTGATGGGGTGGTCATAATAATCTGGCCACTCAGTGTACAGCCCCTAAAGAACATATGAAACATAACCATGTGCCCTTGTATCAGCCAACGGTGCATGTTAATGGAAGAGGCAAATAGATGTTGCCATTCCCCACACCAGTGAGCGATGGTACCAAACAAATGTGGCACCACTGCAATATATATATAATGCAAGCAAGGTTTTACTTTACCAACTTGTACAGGAAGACACCAACATTCCTGTCCTTAAAGGGCCTCTTCATAGAAATGTTTCGATTATTATGGAGCACCAAACCAAACCTGGTCAATCAATCCATGTCCAAAAAGTGTTCATCCAGACATCTTTGTGTGCAGAAACACACTCATGCACCTACTCTGCAGGCCTATTAGACCTCTAATATCACCTTTGCATTCTGTTACAGGGACCATAGCACCTCCAGGTGGCGCTGGAACCAGGTCCTGTGGTTCCTGTGCTCACCTGCAGGTGTCTCCAGGTAGCCAGGAGCTGTCAGGTACCAGACCACCACTGGGTGGCGCTAGAACCTGCAATTCCGGTGCTCACCTGCGGGTGTCTCCCAGCTGTCAGCGATTGTTCACCACCTGGTGCTACCTGGGAGGGTATTTAATCCCTCCCTGTAGTGTGTACTTTGGCTCAGTATTGTTGCCATTTCCTGAGTCCTGATGCCCCCTAGTACTCTAACCTTTGCCCCTGTGGCTAACCTTTGCCCCTTGCTCCCCTGATTTCTCTTGTCCTGTTGTCTGTGTTTGTATTTGTATTCAGTTAGCTGTTATTAGTTGCTTGTGTTTATATGATTGTGCATAATAAACTGTATATAAGCTCATTGGCATTGTCTGGTGTGGTCACGCATTTGGTCCTGCCGTGGGGGGTACCTGCATGCGGTGTGAGGACACCCGCGCACGGTACCCTAACACACAGACTGCACTCAATCAGCTTCCTCCTGGCCAGAGAAGATTGAGAACCCTGAACCCAGAAGTGCTCAGAGCTGAGCACTTCTTGGCCCATTCTTCACAGAGGAGATCATTGACCTCCCAATGCTCCTCACCCGACACCCACCATGATGGTCCAGGGCACCCAGGAGGGCCAGGTAAGCCCAGAACACAGGTCAAGGGGGGTTTGTGTGTGTGTGTGTGGGGGTAGGGTGGTATGTTACAAACACTGTACCCTCCACACAAACTTTCAAGGTCTGGTCCAGCCAACACTAATATTTCAGGCTTTGTTAGGTGCTGGAGAGTTAAGTGTTTTCTCCTGTCTCTCGGTGACTGTTGGTGGCATTGGTCAAATCCCTGTTTTATCAACCGTGATCGGTTTGCATGGCGCATGTTGTCTTTTTAGGTATATAAAAGGAGAATGGGCAAATAATTTTGAGCCTCTGTACCCCTGTAGCTCATACCACATAGCTGGAGGACCTTGTGATCCAGCTCGTCGTAGCTTTCACTTGGCGCGGGTTCGGGTTTTGTCAGCGATTTCTCCGAGGAACCGGTTGACAGGCTGACTTGGGGCCACGGCTGGAGCTTCTGGACAGCCAGCACCCGCTTGCACGCCACCACCATCTGCAAAACAGGAAAACATTTTGGGGGGTTTTAGACACGCGCCGTATTGACACCGAAATCTCTAGATGTGGCAGGAGTTTCCTACGCTCACCGGGGGGCCATGTTTCAATGGCACCTCCAGATGTCTCTACAGAATCCAATATGTGGTATAGTACAGCCACAGAAACCATCTGCCTCTTGTTTCCCGAAGCTCCCATTGTGTTATCTGCCTGCAAACTAGTAGACTGTAATCATGAATAAAGGAGATTATTATCCGTGTTACTAAAATATATGACATGTGATATGTGGACGGATCACTCAAGGTAGCTGCATTTTTATTTCAATAACAACCTGCATTTATTACCGTATTTGCCGGCGTATAAGACGGGTTTTGAAACCTTAAAGCATCCCCCCAAAAATCAGGGGGGTCGTCTTATACGCCGGGTACATACGGAAGGATATGGTATGGTGTATGTAGCTCCGGCTACATACAGTATACCGCGCTGAGCCAATCGCGGCAGGCTTTGAATTCATGAATACAAAGCCTGCCGTGAGTGACTCAGCGGAAGACGGAGGACGCAGCAGGGATCGTGGACAAGGTAAGAGACTGTAATCCCGAGTGTGGCTCGAGGGTTACCGCTTATGGTACTGAAAATTACCCCCCAAGCCACACTCGGGAATACCGCCATGGATGTTAGTGGGCGCATTTAAACATTATTTTGGGCTATACTCGTCTTATACGACGAGTATAGCCCAAAACCTATATTTTAAAGGAGAACTATGGGGTCAGGGCTTTTCCCCATAGTTCTCCTCAGGGTAACGGGAGGACACAAACTAGCGTCCTCCCATCACCCTAAGCTCAGTATATAGGGAGCTACAGCTCGCGGTATACTGAGACGCCGCAGCCGGAGCGTATCCCGACAATTGTGCCGGGATCCGCCCAGCTGCGTGACTGACAGCTGGCTCTGCCTATCTAGAGGCAGAGCCAGTTTTACCCGCCCCCTCCCCCGTCCGTTCCGCCAGTCAGCGCTGGCGGATCGGAGCGGCGAGGGGGGGAATCCAGCCCCTCCCCCTGTCACGGCAGAGAGCCGTGACAGGATCATGAATCGAGCGAACGCCGGTATGTGTTCGCTCACCTCCCGATGTATGTGTTCGCTCAGTCTCATTGTCACAGGTCGGCTAGAACTATGAGGTGAGTGAAAAGCAGCCCCCCGCCCCCTCATAGTTCTCCTTTAAACACAAAAAGTAGGGGGTCGTCTTATACGCCGGCAAATACGGTAGGTATATTTCAAGTCAAAACTGTTGTTACCAGTGTCCCCAATGGTAGATTAAGTGGTCAGGTGACAACTGAAAATTTTGGATTTCCCATCACACTTTTAGTCCCAGTGCTAGTGGTCACCAGTACGAATAAAGAGGGTAGATCATGGGTCCTACCCCTCACCACTCCATCCTAAACTAAAAAAAAAAAATGACAGACCATACTATATTAACCCCTTCGTGACTGACGGCGTACAGTGTACGTCGCTGTCATCGGGGCTTTTGCCGCCGGGACTCTGTTTAAACTTGTAAAGCCGACTGTCAGCTTTACAATAGAAGCGATTCTGGCGGCTCAGCTGTCACCAGATCGCTTCTATGGCCCAGTGAAGGGGTACCCCCGCCCGAAACCCCCCGCCGTGCTTCCCGGGCTCCTTTGCCCCTCCTATGGGCCCGGCTTCTCTGGTGTCGGCCGGAAGCTGGGCAGGAGATGGGCGAACCTCCGTTCGTCGATCCGCTCCCCGTTCAATGGGATCGGGAGTGATGCAGATTGCATCACTTCCGGTCCCTGAGCTGTCATTGTTCGGCTCCGGAAGCCTGTGATCTGCATTTCAATAGCTTATTTGGAGTGTAGCGGTGACACATGTTGGGTATCGCCGCGCACGCCGGAGTGAGAGCAATAATTCCAGGGTCAGTATTTTGGGTATCTCTAAATTGTTGACCTGTGGTGGCTTTTTAAAGCGTCGTCTATGGACTTTTTGGGGTACTGAAGTTTGACGCCGTTTCACGGACGCACACAATTTTTAACCTGAGCATGTTGGGTATCTATTTACTCGTTGTAACCTCGTCTTTTATATTATATTAAAATATTGGGGATTTTATTGTGTTTTGAGGCATTTAAGTACATTTTCCACTATATTTTGGGGTTTGATAAGGAGTTGCGCAACATAAAAATTTGCAACTGCCAACATTTTATTCTACGGGGTCTCGGCTTTCAGAAAATATATCATGTTTGGGGGGTTTTAAGTCATGTTCAGGCCTAAAATGTGGAATATAAGATGGGTGCAAAAAATGTTAAAAAAAGGCCTCAGTCATGAAGGGGTTAAGTGATTTCTAGCTACAGTATTTTTTGAGCCATATATTCATACACAGGCTGAAATAAAGATGGAAACAGCAGAGAGGGAAATCTATACTGCCAAATCAACCCAACAACCCAACATTCACGTCACCTGGTATAATCGTGAACTGGTAATAAGAAGCCATTGGGTTTACCACACAGGAACCTCAGGATCCCAGGGACTTCTGGTCACCTAGCCAATAGGAGTTCCATTTTAAAGCCATTAAGGGTTTATGGGCTGAGTCTCTCCATTCCCTGGGACATTGGCCACCTAAACAGGAAGTAGTATATGTCCTATTAAGGAAGTATAATAACTCCTATTAGTGAGGTGTTGTCGCACATGAACACTTGGAGCTTCCTTTAGGCTGGGTTCACACTATTGCTGTCGACACGTCTTGTGTTAAGGCAGCTCATTCATTTGACGGGTCTGCCCAACGCACCAAAACGCACCAATAAAAAGGTGCTTGTACTCAGGGCCGGATTTCCCACAAGGCCAACCAAAGCCCGGGCCTTGGGGCAGCAGGGGTGTGGAATTCCTATCTCCTGATGCCTGGGACATGCAGTTCCGGGCGCTGGGCGGGTAGTTGTTTTCTACATTTAGCCCTGCTTTGGGCAAGCAAAACTAAATGTACAGCGGGGAAGCCGCCGCATCCTTTGTACAAGTGATCCCGGCTATGTCGCCGAGATCACTTGTATGTAGCCTGCAGGTCTGCCATTCTCCATGTGTGGGGGGGGAGGG
>NW_017307179.1:89732-91479 GCF_000935625.1 Nanorana parkeri
TGGGGGGGGGGGTGCATTGAGGAACCTGGCCTTGGGGCAGCAGAGAAAGTAAATCCAGCCCTGCTTGTACTATATTTTTGTGATATAGAACACCACAGAACACATCAGTGCATTACCATCCATTGGCAAGGTGCATTGGGGGGCTATTATGAATTATTGAGCACACCAGATCACATTGAGGTAAAGCACCCTCTAACCCAATGCGTTACCGCAGTGCAACAGTGTGGACCCGGCCTGAAGCATAGGCTTCTTGATTGGGGGGCCCTCTTTAAGTCTGTAAGTGAACAGGGAACCAGGAAGTGGTCACAAGGCTACTTGAATAGAATTAGCTACAATTAAGGTGCCAATATACTGAACAAGACCCCTAAAGTTGGCCATGCACAGCTCAAATGTTTCCTGTTAAATCGTCTGAAACTGAAGTCGTGGGTGGCCCTGTTGGCACCAAATTGCAAAATCGGGAAGCTGGGCTAAAAAAAATGGATGGTGGAATCAAGTCATTAGAAGAGGGAATCAAATTAGATGAAGGAATCAAGTCATTGGATGAGGGAATGAAATTGGATGGGGGGAATCATGTCATTGGATGGGGGAATCATGTCATTGGATGGGAGAATCACATTGGATGGAGGAATCAAGTCATTGGATGGGGGAATCATGTCATTGGATGGGAGAATCACATTGGATGGAGGAATCAAGTCATTGGATGGGGGGAATCATGTCATTGGATGGGGGAATCAAATTGGATGGAGGTATCATGTCATTAGATGGGGGAATGAAACTGGATGGGGGAATCAAGTCATTGGATGGGGGAATGAAACTGGATGGTGGAATCAAGTCATTGGATGGGAGAATCACATTGGATGGAGGAATCAAGTAATTGGATGGGAGAATCACATTGGATGGAGGAATCAAGTCATTGGATGGGGGAATCAAATTGGATGGAGGTATCATGTCATTGGATGGGGTAATCAAACTAGATGGAGGAATCAAGCCAGCGGATACAGGAATCAAGTCATTGGATGGGGGAATCAAATTCGAGGGATAAATCAAGCCATTGGATGGTGGAATAAATTGTATGGAGGAATAAAGTCATTGGAGGAGGAAATCAAATTGGATCAAAGAATCAAGTCATTGATGGAGGAATCAAGTCATTGGACTGGGAAGTCATTCAAAATGAATGGAAGAATCAAGTCAAGTCATTGGATGGCAGAAAGTGAAAATAAATTTCTGAGTGAGGGGAACTCTGACAACTCAATGGAGCAGCAACACCCCCTCCCTCTAACTATGGTGATGAAAACATTTTATCTGACTTTATCATATAATTAATAACATCTGTTAATCCGTCCAACAAACTCATAAAGAATCTCTGAAATGCAGATTTGAAGACATCATTATAAATGCCCCCCCGGCCCCCATTGTTCCCAGTACCGAAACGGCATTATCGAATGTGAATCCTTCTACGCTTCCCTATAATAAATATAAGCCCTGTAAGATAAAATGCATCCCTCCGGGATGTGTCGAAGGGGGGAGGGGGGGGGGTTCCCGAATCAGAACATTGGAATAATAATGAGATTCGAGCGAGCCCTCCTGTTCTCACGTTTGATTAACCTGTCAATCTGCTGCACCGCATTGGAAATAATTAACTCTTATCTTGTGAAATGTTAATTTCTCCTGCGGGTTTTTTTAGAGACTTAAGACTTTCTGCGTTGGGCTATTAGTCACGTTTGGGGGGGGGGGGGGGCTTGTTTTC
>NW_017307179.1:91756-97451 GCF_000935625.1 Nanorana parkeri
CGGCGTTGGGGGGGGGGGGGGGTCTGTTTTCCGGGCTCGCTCCTGACACGCTGTTTGTTAATCTTCCTCTTGACGAAGAGGCCCGGCCGCCTTTGAATGCGTTGGCCGTATGTACCGAATAAATCTTATTCCTTTGCTTCCGCGCCCACACCTGCATCGCTGCCATTCATCTGCAGCTTGGAGAACCTTTTGTGGTTATTGGAATGTTATTCAGCGGCCGCCATCGCAGGTGCGAAAATTCATTTCTGTGCTCGGCACCTCCATATCCTTTTCTGATTAACTTTTCCTGGGAAATTCTTAAAGTATATCTGAGACCAAAACTTATTTTGTCATTTTTTTTTCAGTCACCGCATGGGGGAGATATCCCTTAAAGCTGATGGCAAGGCTGTAGTATACTGCAAACCACACAACCGATCCTCCGGGATTAGGCATTGTTTGTTATATGACAGTATAACCAAAAAACTGCAGCTAAATACTTTATTCCATCCTTTTACAGTGCGGTCCCATGACCACTAAGCCTCTCAGTGGGCCTGCTGCTTTGTGGCCAGCGGGTAGGGGCTAAATACGCATTGGCATCACTGTAGGAAGTCCTCTCCTGCCATGATTATCTATAGTGAGGCCATGAAGAGGGAAGAAGCTGTGTTCCACCCTCCTTATACCACACTTCTTTCCTCCAACCCCTACATCACCGCTCCTGTAGTAATATCGGGGGGAGGGGTTGCAGGATGGAACCAATAGTGTGCATACTTACCAACATTATAGTCCTGGATCCCAGGAAACTGTTATGCCCTCCCACAGACTGCATTTAGCCTGCCTACTTTCTGGATGGGCATGCCAACTTTACAGGTTGGTCCCACCTCTATGCAGAGACTTCCCTCTAGCGTACTTCAAGGGTTGCTCATGCCCCCAGAGCCCACCTTTGAATATGTGGTGACCACTCACCCATGGCCCCATTCCCTGCAATCAGGGCCATCCCTACTATATATGCTGTCAGGCAGTAGAGCAGGGGGTATGTTTGGCAGGTGCTGCTTATAGTGCTGGGAGGGGGTGCTTTGTGGGGGATGTTGTGCGAGGGGTGGAAACGGCTGTGTAGAGCAGTGATATGAGTGACTCTCTGTCCAGTCCTGCCCAGCTCACTAACGTCACTGGTTGCCAGGAGCTTGTTGGGACGCCAGCCAGAGTGTCCTGCTCAGCTCCCTGGCAACAGATGAAGTTAGTGAGCTGCACAGAGAGTCACAGGTTCCTAAGTACCCTTGGCGAGCTGGGATGTTGTGGTCACCCCTCTGCCACCCCCCACACCTGATGCCCTCCTAATGAGATGCATGGTGGCCACCTCAAGTGGCATATTGTTAGGGGGGCAGCAGTTGTGGGGGGTGGCAGAGGGGTGACCACAGCACCCTGGGTTGGTAAGAGCTCTTAGGAACGACCCTGCCCGCAATAATTGCCTTTTTAACTTACCAGGCATGTGCAGTAACTTAAAGGAGAACTATGAGGTCAGGGCTTTTCCCCATAGGTCTCCTTAGGGTAATGGGAAGACACAAACTAGCATCCTCCCGTCACACTAAGCTCAGTATATAGGGAGCTACAGCTCGCGGTATACTGAGACGCCACAGCCGGAGCGGATCCCAACATCGATGTCGAGATCCGCCCAGCTGCGTGAGTGACAGCTGGCTCTGCCTATCTAGAAGCAGAGCCAGCTGTACCCGCCCCCTCCCCCGTCCGTTCCGCCAGTCAGCGCTGGAGGATTGGAGCGGGAGGGGAATCCAGCCCCTCCCCTGTCACGGCAGAGAGCCGTGACAGGATCGAGAGGTGAGAGAACGCCGGTATGTGTTCGCTCACCTCCCGATCTACTGAGCCGACCTGTGACGGTCTCATTGTCACAGGTCGGCTAGAACTATGAGGTGAGTGAAAAGCATCCCCCTCCCCTCATAGTTCTCCTTTAAATAAGGTTGTTGCTGTGATCCCCGGACATGGCCCAGGACAGAGCATTGGCAGGCCACAGGGCCAAGACAAGAGAGTGTCTTGGCTGGCATGTATGAGCGTGTGGTGGGGGACACATACATCTGACACTCCCGGGAATGTGTTGAATGCTAAAGAGACCGAAGGAGGCTGGCAGTCCTTCAGGTGCCACTCGTAACTAATCAGTATTGGATGGAACGGCCTTTTAAATTGAACATTGGGAGCTCTCCTTTCTTTATAAGGAGACGCAGCTTGCTTCCTGCCAGATCGGGGCCCTTCGGCACAAGCAGAGAATAAAGAACTTTTGCAGGACGTTGTGTCACCGAAATGCAATTTGCTTTGCATTAACTTGCATTATCGGATTTCAATAAAGCAATAATGGTTGACTGAATTTTGATTACCAAACTAATTATGTCTTAGCAATACTCCGGTGACAGTCAACACTTTCATTTGCAATAACAAACTGTAATTTCAGTCCTAAATGTCTCACTTACAAATGAAAACAAAACACAATAATTAGGCAGCAGAGATGGAACCATATTGTAATTTGTGGTTTTGTTTCTCAACACTTGCTAGGACTAGACAGCGCTGCTAAAGGGGGTATGTAGCTGTGAGTCCATTTTGGAGGGTCTTCGTTTGTCAAATGTTAAACTTTTTCTTTGTCTGGAGTTAGGTCTGTGATCAACCAGTTCTGACAGAAATTAGGAATGCACAGATTCCATTTTTTTCTGGACCCAGTACAAGCACAGATACCTTTCCTCAAGTACTGGCCGATACCAATTACCGACACCATTTTAATGTGATGTGACCAATACAGACTAATGATTGATTTTAGGTCAGTGATGGAAAGCCAGGGCCTGGTCCCAGCTGCAACCGCTGCGGCCCTCTTAGTTCTGTCACTGACTCCAAGCTGTCGAGAGACTACAAATCTCAGCAATAGATTATACAGCAATGCAGAATAATAATGTAAGGCTCCGTGTAGTTCCCAAGAAGGCCGCCACGAGGTCCCCAGCAAGCACAAGTACTTGTGCAAATGCTCAGTATCGGCACCAATACCAACACTGGTATTGGTATCAGTGCATCGTGAGTAGAAATGTATTGATGTAGTTCTGGCTTAGTTGGTATACATTAGCTCAATGTCACCCTGCATCTCCCCGTCACTTACGTGTTTCTCCAGCGTGTGAAGATTGTGCTCATCAGAATCACTCAGCGTGCTGCAATGCATCTGAAAGGTAAAACAAATAATTAAATTATTATTATTATTATTATTATACAGGATTTATATGGCGCCAACAGTTTGTGCAGCACCTTACAATATAAAGAAGACATTACAATCACAATACAATTCAAGACGAGATGGTAAGCAGGCCCTGCCCCTGAGGGCTTACAATCTAAAAGGGAGGGGCCAGTGATACATGAGGAGGTAGCTGTGCGGGGATGATTGTTTGAGACAATGAACACAACGTATAAAATATGCATCTGAACTCCTATAAAATTGTCATTATCAACATCCAGGGGAGTAACTACGAATCATGAGGCCCCATAGCAACATTTTGATGTGGCCCCATTCACTCTCTGTAGTAGCCTGCAGTATCTACTGTGACAACAACTTTCATTGATCTTAACATGAAGTATCTATCAAGGACAGGCAGCAGGAGAGCATAGTCAGTACACTACAAGGGACTGGTGCTGTGGCTAAGGGCCGGTTCACATCACAAAGTCTGCGTTCCAGAACGTTCGGCCTCTGGAACGCACTGGAATGCAAGCCAGCAAGCTCCCTGAGTCCAGGGGCGGGAGGGGGCATGGCGGTGCATTGAAGTTAATGTTGAAGTCACTGAAGTCACTTAGTGTTTGCAGTATTTTTGCAGAACGCACTGGACCGGAACGCAAGCACTAATATGCCTGCATTCCGGGTGCGGGCGATCACACTGCGGGCAGGGGGCGTGGCTGCGGTACCATTGACTTCAATGCGCCGCCACGTCCCCTCCAGCCCCTGAACGCAGGGAGCCGGACGGCTTGCATTCTAGTGCGTTCCAGAGGCCGAACGTTCTGGAACGCAGACTTTATGGTGTGAACCGGCCCTAAAAGTTATAGTTGCAGTAGCAATAATAATAATACCTATAAAGATATCAGGCCACAGAGCAGCCGTGTGCCAACTGTCCCAGATTTGTTTTGGTCCTCTGTCCAGATGATGCTGTTGCCTGGGTGATACCTAGTGACAGGATGGCCCAGAATGGTGGCGTGATCTGGGTGGGACCACCTGGAAGGTGGGAATGGGACTGCCCAGAAAGCGAGTGTGGCCTGGGCATGGGAATGTCAAGCATGGGTTTTGAGCGGGGTTAACAATGTCCCAGTACATCCCATTGTCATCTGCTCTGAGAGGGGCTGCTCCTGCTCAGTGTTAGGATCGCTGAAAACCCTTCATAATGTGGGCACAGCGGGTGTACAGACCCGGGAACTCAGCACAGGGATGGTGGGAGCTCCTCATAATGGGCACAGCGGGTGTACAGACCCGGGAACTCAGCACAGGGATGGTGGGAGTCCCTCATAATGGGTGCAGCGGGTGTACAGACCCGGGAACTCAGCACAGGGATGGTGGGAGCCCCTCATAATGGGCACAGCGGGTGTACAGACCCGGGAACTCAGCACAGGGATGGTGGGAGCCCCTCATAATGGGCACAGCGGGTGTACAGACCCGGGAACTCAGCACAGGGATGGTGGGAGCCCCTCATAATGGGCACAGCGGGTGTACAGACCCGGGAACTCAGCACAGGGATGGTGGGAGCCCCTCATAATGGGCACAGCGGGTGTACAGACCCGGGAACTCAGCACAGGGATGGTGGGAGCCCCTCATAATGGGCACAGCGGGTGTACAGACCCGGGAACTCAGCACAGGGATGGTGGGAGCCCCTCATAATGGGCACAGCGGGTGTACAGACCCGGGAACTCAGCACAGGGATGGTGGGAGCCCCTCATAATGGGCACAGCGGGTGTACAGACCCGGGAACTCAGCACAGGGATGGTGGGAGCCCCTCATAATGGGCACAGCGGGTGTACAGACCCGGGAACTCAGCACAGGGATGGTGGGAGCCCCTCATAATGGGCACAGCGGGTGTACAGACCCGGGAACTCAGCACAGGGATGGTGGGAGCCCCTCATAATGGGCACAGCGGGTGTACAGACCCGGGAACTCAGCACAGGGATGGTGGGAGCCCCTCATAATGGGCACAGCGGGTGTACAGACCCGGGAACTCAGCACAGGGATGGTGGGAGCTCCTCATAATGGGCACAGCAGGTGTACAGACCCGGGAACTCAGCACAGGGATGGTGGGGGCTCCTCATAATGGGCACAGCGGGTGTACAGACCCGGGAACTCAGCACAGGGATGGTGGGGGCTCCTCATAATGGGCACAGCGGGTGTACAGACCCGGGAACTCAGCACAGGGATGGTGGGAGCCCCTCATAATGGGCACAGCGGGTGTACAGACCCGGGAACTCAGCACAGGGATGGTGGGAGCTCCTCATAATGGGCACAGCAGGTGTGAATGCCCAGGAACTGAGCACAGGGATGGTGGGAGCTCCTCATAATGGGCACAGCAGGTGTACAGACCCTGGAACCAGGTGTATAGATCCCATCAAAAGAGTCTCCAGCAAAAACTTAAATATCAAGTGCTTTAAGATCAGATACCAGATGGAATGATACACTGGCACCAAAAAGGTGGTGTAGTTACTGAGT